>NC_092572.1:15130368-15430368 GCF_037975245.1 Apostichopus japonicus
GAGCTGTAAGTATTAGTTAATCCACCTAATATCTCAGTCCATACAGTGGCGCGATGGCTTGGCGCACTGTACGAGCTGATGATCGAGACTCTCTTTTGCATCCCTGGTTCGAACCCCGGGTGATGACGTCTTTTGCCGATCTTTTACAGCAAGTGCCTAGACGGGGAGCTGTAAGTATTAGTTAATCCACCTAATATCGCAGTCCATACAGTGGCGGGATGGCTCGGCGCACTGTACGAGCTGATGATCGAGACTCTCTTTTGCATCCCTGGTTCGAACCCCGGGTGATGACGTCTTTTGCCGATCTTTTACAGCAAGTGCCTAGACGGGGAGCTGTAAGTATTAGTTAATCCACCTAATATCTCAGTCCATACAGTGGCGCGATGGCTTGGCGCACTGTACGAGCTGATGATCGAGACTCTCTTTTGCATCCCTGGTTCGAACCCCGGGTGATGACGTCTTTTGCCGATCTTTTACAGCAAGTGCCTAGACGGGGAGCTGTAAGTATTAGTTAATCCACCTAATATCTCAGTCCATACAGTGGCGCGATGGCTTGGCGCACTGTACGAGCTGATGATCGAGACTCTCTTTTGCATCCCTGGTTCGAACCCCGGGTGATGACGTCTTTTGCCGATCTTTTACAGCAAGTGCCTAGACGGGGAGCTGTAAGTATTAGTTAATCCACCTAATATCTCAGTCCATACAGTGGCGGGATGGCTCGGCGCACTGTACGAGCTGATGATCGAGACTCTCTTTTGCATCCCTGTTTCGAACCCCGGGTGATGACGTCTTTTGCCGATCTTTTACAGCAAGTGCCTAGACGGGGAGCTGTAAGTATTAGTTAATCCACCTAATATCTCAGTCCATACAGTGGCGGGATGGCTCGGCGCACTGTACGAGCTGATGATCGAGACTCTCTTTTGCATCCCTGGTTCGAACCCCGGGTGATGACGTCTTTTGCCGATCTTTTACAGCAAGTGCCTAGACGGGGAGCTGTAAGTATTAGTTAATCCACCTAATATCTCAGTCCATACAGTGGCGCGATGGCTTGGCGCACTGTACGAGCTGATGATCGAGACTCTCTTTTGCATCCCTGGTTCGAACCCCGGGTGATGACGTCTTTTGCCGATCTTTTACAGCAAGTGCCTAGACGGGGAGCTGTAAGTATTAGTTAATCCACCTAATATCTCAGTCCATACAGTGGCGGGATGGCTCGGCGCACTGTACGAGCTGATGATCGAGACTCTCTTTTGCATCCCTGGTTCGAACCCCGGGTGATGACGTCTTTTGCCGATCTTTTACAGCAAGTGCCTAGACGGGGAGCTGTAAGTATTAGTTAATCCACCTAATATCTCAGTCCATACAGTGGCGCGATGGCTTGGCGCACTGTACGAGCTGATGATCGAGACTCTCTTTTGCATCCCTGGTTCGAACCCCGGGTGATGACGTCTTTTGCCGATCTTTTACAGCAAGTGCCTAGACGGGGAGCTGTAAGTATTAGTTAATCCACCTAATATCTCAGTCCATACAGTGGCGCGATGGCTTGGCGCACTGTACGAGCTGATGATCGAGACTCTCTTTTGCATCCCTGGTTCGAACCCCGGGTGATGACGTCTTTTGCCGATCTTTTACAGCAAGTGCCTAGACGGGGAGCTGTAAGTATTAGTTAATCCACCTAATATCTCAGTCCATACAGTGGCGCGATGGCTTGGCGCACTGTACGAGCTGATGATCGAGACTCTCTTTTGCATCCCTGGTTCGAACCCCGGGTGATGACGTCTTTTGCCGATCTTTTACAGCAAGTGCCTAGACGGGGAGCTGTAAGTATTAGTTAATCCACCTAATATCTCAGTCCATACAGTGGCGGGATGGCTCGGCGCACTGTACGAGCTGATGATCGAGACTCTCTTTTGCATCCCTGGTTCGAACCCCGGGTGATGACGTCTTTTGCCGATCTTTTACAGCAAGTGCCTAGACGGGGAGCTGTAAGTATTAGTTAATCCACCTAATATCTCAGTCCATACAGTGGCGGGATGGCTCGGCGCACTGTACGAGCTGATGATCGAGACTCTCTTTTGCATCCCTGGTTCGAACCCCGGGTGATGACGTCTTTTGCCGATCTTTTACAGCAAGTGCCTAGACGGGGAGCTGTAAGTATTAGTTAATCCACCTAATATCTCAGTCCATACAGTGGCGCGATGGCTTGGCGCACTGTACGAGCTGATGATCGAGACTCTCTTTTGCATCCCTGGTTCGAACCCCGGGTGATGACGTCTTTTGCCGATCTTTTACAGCAAGTGCCTAGACGGGGAGCTGTAAGTATTAGTTAATCCACCTAATATCTCAGTCCATACAGTGGCGGGATGGCTCGGCGCACTGTACGAGCTGATGATCGAGACTCTCTTTTGCATCCCTGGTTCGAACCCCGGGTGATGACGTCTTTTGCCGATCTTTTACAGCAAGTGCCTAGACGGGGAGCTGTAAGTATTAGTTAATCCACCTAATATCTCAGTCCATACAGTGGCGCGATGGCTTGGCGCACTGTACGAGCTGATGATCGAGACTCTCTTTTGCATCCCTGGTTCGAACCCCGGGTGATGACGTCTTTTGCCGATCTTTTACAGCAAGTGCCTAGACGGGGAGCTGTAAGTATTAGTTAATCCACCTAATATCTCAGTCCATACAGTGGCGCGATGGCTTGGCGCACTGTACGAGCTGATGATCGAGACTCTCTTTTGCATCCCTGGTTCGAACCCCGGGTGATGACGTCTTTTGCCGATCTTTTACAGCAAGTGCCTAGACGGGGAGCTGTAAGTATTAGTTAATCCACCTAATATCTCAGTCCATACAGTGGCGCGATGGCTTGGCGCACTGTAAGAGCTGATGATCGAGACTCTCTTTTGCATCCCTGGTTCGAACCCCGGGTGATGACGTCTTTTGCCGATCTTTTACAGCAAGTGCCTAGACGGGGAGCTGTAAGTATTAGTTAATCCACCTAATATCTCAGTCCATACAGTGGCGCGATGGCTTGGCGCACTGTACGAGCTGATGATCGAGACTCTCTTTTGCATCCCTGGTTCGAACCCCGGGTGATGACGTCTTTTGCCGATCTTTTACAGCAAGTGCCTAGACGGGGAGCTGTAAGTATTAGTTAATCCACCTAATATCTCAGTCCATACAGTGGCGCGATGGCTTGGCGCACTGTACGAGCTGATGATCGAGACTCTCTTTTGCATCCCTGGTTCGAACCCCGGGTGATGACGTCTTTTGCCGATCTTTTACAGCAAGTGCCTAGACGGGGAGCTGTAAGTATTAGTTAATCCACCTAATATCTCAGTCCATACAGTGGCGGGATGGCTCGGCGCACTGTACGAGCTGATGATCGAGACTCTCTTTTGCATCCCTGGTTCGAACCCCGGGTGATGACGTCTTTTGCCGATCTTTTACAGCAAGTGCCTAGACGGGGAGCTGTAAGTATTAGTTAATCCACCTAATATCTCAGTCCATACAGTGGCGCGATGGCTTGGCGCACTGTACGAGCTGATGATCGAGACTCTCTTTTGCATCCCTGGTTCGAACCCCGGGTGATGACGTCTTTTGCCGATCTTTTACAGCAAGTGCCTAGACGGGGAGCTGTAAGTATTAGTTAATCCACCTAATATCTCAGTCCATACAGTGGCGGGATGGCTCGGCGCACTGTACGAGCTGATGATCGAGACTCTCTTTTGCATCCCTGGTTCGAACCCCGGGTGATGACGTCTTTTGCCGATCTTTTACAGCAAGTGCCTAGACGGGGAGCTGTAAGTATTAGTTAATCCACCTAATATCTCAGTCCATACAGTGGCGGGATGGCTCGGCGCACTGTACGAGCTGATGATCGAGACTCTCTTTTGCATCCCTGGTTCGAACCCCGGGTGATGACGTCTTTTGCCGATCTTTTACAGCAAGTGCCTAGACGGGGAGCTGTAAGTATTAGTTAATCCACCTAATATCTCAGTCCATACAGTGGCGCGATGGCTCGGCGCACTGTACGAGCTGATGATCGAGACTCTCTTTTGCATCCCTGGTTCGAACCCCGGGTGATGACGTCTTTTGCCGATCTTTTACAGCAAGTGCCTAGACGGGGAGCTGTAAGTATTAGTTAATCCACCTAATATCTCAGTCCATACAGTGGCGGGATGGCTCGGCGCACTGTACGAGCTGATGATCGAGACTCTCTTTTGCATCCCTGGTTCGAACCCCGGGTGATGACGTCTTTTGCCGATCTTTTACAGCAAGTGCCTAGACGGGGAGCTGTAAGTATTAGTTAATCCACCTAATATCTCAGTCCATACAGTGGCGCGATGGCTTGGCGCACTGTACGAGCTGATGATCGAGACTCTCTTTTGCATCCCTGGTTCGAACCCCGGGTGATGACGTCTTTTGCCGATCTTTTACAGCAAGTGCCTAGACGGGGAGCTGTAAGTATTAGTTAATCCACCTAATATCTCAGTCCATACAGTGGCGCGATGGCTTGGCGCACTGTACGAGCTGATGATCGAGACTCTCTTTTGCATCCCTGGTTCGAACCCCGGGTGATGACGTCTTTTGCCGATCTTTTACAGCAAGTGCCTAGACGGGGAGCTGTAAGTATTAGTTAATCCACCTAATATCTCAGTCCATACAGTGGCGCGATGGCTTGGCGCACTGTACGAGCTGATGATCGAGACTCTCTTTTGCATCCCTGGTTCGAACCCCGGGTGATGACGTCTTTTGCCGATCTTTTACAGCAAGTGCCTAGACGGGGAGCTGTAAGTATTAGTTAATCCACCTAATATCTCAGTCCATACAGTGGCGCGATGGCTTGGCGCACTGTACGAGCTGATGATCGAGACTCTCTTTTGCATCCCTGGTTCGAACCCCGGGTGATGACGTCTTTTGCCGATCTTTTACAGCAAGTGCCTAGACGGGGAGCTGTAAGTATTAGTTAATCCACCTAATATCTCAGTCCATACAGTGGCGCGATGGCTTGGCGCACTGTACGAGCTGATGATCGAGACTCTCTTTTGCATCCCTGGTTCGAACCCCGGGTGATGACGTCTTTTGCCGATCTTTTACAGCAAGTGCCTAGACGGGGAGCTGTAAGTATTAGTTAATCCACCTAATATCTCAGTCCATACAGTGGCGCGATGGCTCGGCGCACTGTACGAGCTGATGATCGAGACTCTCTTTTGCATCCCTGGTTCGAACCCCGGGTGATGACGTCTTTTGCCGATCTTTTACAGCAAGTGCCTAGACGGGGAGCTGTAAGTATTAGTTAATCCACCTAATATCTCAGTCCATACAGTGGCGCGATGGCTTGGCGCACTGTACGAGCTGATGATCGAGACTCTCTTTTGCATCCCTGGTTCGAACCCCGGGTGATGACGTCTTTTGCCGATCTTTTACAGCAAGTGCCTAGACGGGGAGCTGTAAGTATTAGTTAATCCACCTAATATCTCAGTCCATACAGTGGCGCGATGGCTTGGCGCACTGTACGAGCTGATGATCGAGACTCTCTTTTGCATCCCTGGTTCGAACCCCGGGTGATGACGTCTTTTGCCGATCTTTTACAGCAAGTGCCTAGACGGGGAGCTGTAAGTATTAGTTAATCCACCTAATATCTCAGTCCATACAGTGGCGCGATGGCTTGGCGCACTGTACGAGCTGATGATCGAGACTCTCTTTTGCATCCCTGGTTCGAACCCCGGGTGATGACGTCTTTTGCCGATCTTTTACAGCAAGTGCCTAGACGGGGAGCTGTAAGTATTAGTTAATCCACCTAATATCTCAGTCCATACAGTGGCGCGATGGCTCGGCGCACTGTACGAGCTGATGATCGAGACTCTCTTTTGCATCCCTGGTTCGAACCCCGGGTGATGACGTCTTTTGCCGATCTTTTACAGCAAGTGCCTAGACGGGGAGCTGTAAGTATTAGTTAATCCACCTAATATCTCAGTCCATACAGTGGCGCGATGGCTTGGCGCACTGTACGAGCTGATGATCGAGACTCTCTTTTGCATCCCTGGTTCGAACCCCGGGTGATGACGTCTTTTGCCGATCTTTTACAGCAAGTGCCTAGACGGGGAGCTGTAAGTATTAGTTAATCCACCTAATATCTCAGTCCATACAGTGGCGCGATGGCTTGGCGCACTGTACGAGCTGATGATCGAGACTCTCTTTTGCATCCCTGGTTCGAACCCCGGGTGATGACGTCTTTTGCCGATCTTTTACAGCAAGTGCCTAGACGGGGAGCTGTAAGTATTAGTTAATCCACCTAATATCTCAGTCCATACAGTGGCGCGATGGCTTGGCGCACTGTACGAGCTGATGATCGAGACTCTCTTTTGCATCCCTGGTTCGAACCCCGGGTGATGACGTCTTTTGCCGATCTTTTACAGCAAGTGCCTAGACGGGGAGCTGTAAGTATTAGTTAATCCACCTAATATCTCAGTCCATACAGTGGCGCGATGGCTTGGCGCACTGTACGAGCTGATGATCGAGACTCTCTTTTGCATCCCTGGTTCGAACCCCGGGTGATGACGTCTTTTGCCGATCTTTTACAGCAAGTGCCTAGACGGGGAGCTGTAAGTATTAGTTAATCCACCTAATATCTCAGTCCATACAGTGGCGCGATGGCTTGGCGCACTGTACGAGCTGATGATCGAGACTCTCTTTTGCATCCCTGGTTCGAACCCCGGGTGATGACGTCTTTTGCCGATCTTTTACAGCAAGTGCCTAGACGGGGAGCTGTAAGTATTAGTTAATCCACCTAATATCTCAGTCCATACAGTGGCGCGATGGCTTGGCGCACTGTACGAGCTGATGATCGAGACTCTCTTTTGCATCCCTGGTTCGAACCCCGGGTGATGACGTCTTTTGCCGATCTTTTACAGCAAGTGCCTAGACGGGGAGCTGTAAGTATTAGTTAATCCACCTAATATCTCAGTCCATACAGTGGCGCGATGGCTTGGCGCACTGTACGAGCTGATGATCGAGACTCTCTTTTGCATCCCTGGTTCGAACCCCGGGTGATGACGTCTTTTGCCGATCTTTTACAGCAAGTGCCTAGACGGGGAGCTGTAAGTATTAGTTAATCCACCTAATATCTCAGTCCATACAGTGGCGCGATGGCTTGGCGCACTGTACGAGCTGATGATCGAGACTCTCTTTTGCATCCCTGGTTCGAACCCCGGGTGATGACGTCTTTTGCCGATCTTTTACAGCAAGTGCCTAGACGGGGAGCTGTAAGTATTAGTTAATCCACCTAATATCTCAGTCCATACAGTGGCGCGATGGCTTGGCGCACTGTACGAGCTGATGATCGAGACTCTCTTTTGCATCCCTGGTTCGAACCCCGGGTGATGACGTCTTTTGCCGATCTTTTACAGCAAGTGCCTAGACGGGGAGCTGTAAGTATTAGTTAATCCACCTAATATCTCAGTCCATACAGTGGCGCGATGGCTTGGCGCACTGTACGAGCTGATGATCGAGACTCTCTTTTGCATCCCTGGTTCGAACCCCGGGTGATGACGTCTTTTGCCGATCTTTTACAGCAAGTGCCTAGACGGGGAGCTGTAAGTATTAGTTAATCCACCTAATATCTCAGTCCATACAGTGGCGCGATGGCTTGGCGCACTGTACGAGCTGATGATCGAGACTCTCTTTTGCATCCCTGGTTCGAACCCCGGGTGATGACGTCTTTTGCCGATCTTTTACAGCAAGTGCCTAGACGGGGAGCTGTAAGTATTAGTTAATCCACCTAATATCTCAGTCCATACAGTGGCGCGATGGCTTGGCGCACTGTACGAGCTGATGATCGAGACTCTCTTTTGCATCCCTGGTTCGAACCCCGGGTGATGACGTCTTTTGCCGATCTTTTACAGCAAGTGCCTAGACGGGGAGCTGTAAGTATTAGTTAATCCACCTAATATCTCAGTCCATACAGTGGCGCGATGGCTTGGCGCACTGTACGAGCTGATGATCGAGACTCTCTTTTGCATCCCTGGTTCGAACCCCGGGTGATGACGTCTTTTGCCGATCTTTTACAGCAAGTGCCTAGACGGGGAGCTGTAAGTATTAGTTAATCCACCTAATATCTCAGTCCATACAGTGGCGCGATGGCTTGGCGCACTGTACGAGCTGATGATCGAGACTCTCTTTTGCATCCCTGGTTCGAACCCCGGGTGATGACGTCTTTTGCCGATCTTTTACAGCAAGTGCCTAGACGGGGAGCTGTAAGTATTAGTTAATCCACCTAATATCTCAGTCCATACAGTGGCGCGATGGCTTGGCGCACTGTACGAGCTGATGATCGAGACTCTCTTTTGCATCCCTGGTTCGAACCCCGGGTGATGACGTCTTTTGCCGATCTTTTACAGCAAGTGCCTAGACGGGGAGCTGTAAGTATTAGTTAATCCACCTAATATCTCACTCCATACAGTGGCGCGATGGCTTGGCGCACTGTACGAGCTGATGATCGAGACTCTCTTTTGCATCCCTGGTTCGAACCCCGGGTGATGACGTCTTTTGCCGATCTTTTACAGCAAGTGCCTAGACGGGGAGCTGTAAGTATTAGTTAATCCACCTAATATCTCAGTCCATACAGTGGCGCGATGGCTTGGCGCACTGTACGAGCTGATGATCGAGACTCTCTTTTGCATCCCTGGTTCGAACCCCGGGTGATGACGTCTTTTGCCGATCTTTTACAGCAAGTGCCTAGACGGGGAGCTGTAAGTATTAGTTAATCCACCTAATATCTCAGTCCATACAGTGGCGCGATGGCTTGGCGCACTGTACGAGCTGATGATCGAGACTCTCTTTTGCATCCCTGGTTCGAACCCCGGGTGATGACGTCTTTTGCCGATCTTTTACAGCAAGTGCCTAGACGGGGAGCTGTAAGTATTAGTTAATCCACCTAATATCTCAGTCCATACAGTGGCGCGATGGCTTGGCGCACTGTACGAGCTGATGATCGAGACTGTCTTTTGCATCCCTGGTTCGAACCCCGGGTGATGACGTCTTTTGCCGATCTTTTACAGCAAGTGCCTAGACGGGGAGCTGTAAGTATTAGTTAATCCACCTAATATCTCAGTCCATACAGTGGCGCGATGGCTTGGCGCACTGTACGAGCTGATGATCGAGACTGTCTTTTGCATCCCTGGTTCGAACCCCGGGTGATGACGTCTTTTGCCGATCTTTTACAGCAAGTGCCTAGACGGGGAGCTGTAAGTATTAGTTAATCCACCTAATATCTCAGTCCATACAGTGGCGCGATGGCTTGGCGCACTGTACGAGCTGATGATCGAGACTCTCTTTTGCATCCCTGGTTCGAACCCCGGGTGATGACGTCTTTTGCCGATCTTTTACAGCAAGTGCCTAGACGGGGAGCTGTAAGTATTAGTTAATCCACCTAATATCTCAGTCCATACAGTGGCGCGATGGCTTGGCGCACTGTACGAGCTGATGATCGAGACTCTCTTTTGCATCCCTGGTTCGAACCCCGGGTGATGACGTCTTTTGCCGATCTTTTACAGCAAGTGCCTAGACGGGGAGCTGTAAGTATTAGTTAATCCACCTAATATCTCAGTCCATACAGTGGCGCGATGGCTTGGCGCACTGTACGAGCTGATGATCGAGACTCTCTTTTGCATCCCTGGTTCGAACCCCGGGTGATGACGTCTTTTGCCGATCTTTTACAGCAAGTGCCTAGACGGGGAGCTGTAAGTATTAGTTAATCCACCTAATATCTCAGTCCATACAGTGGCGCGATGGCTTGGCGCACTGTACGAGCTGATGATCGAGACTCTCTTTTGCATCCCTGGTTCGAACCCCGGGTGATGACGTCTTTTGCCGATCTTTTACAGCAAGTGCCTAGACGGGGAGCTGTAAGTATTAGTTAATCCACCTAATATCTCAGTCCATACAGTGGCGCGATGGCTTGGCGCACTGTACGAGCTGATGATCGAGACTCTCTTTTGCATCCCTGGTTCGAACCCCGGGTGATGACGTCTTTTGCCGATCTTTTACAGCAAGTGCCTAGACGGGGAGCTGTAAGTATTAGTTAATCCACCTAATATCTCAGTCCATACAGTGGCGCGATGGCTTGGCGCACTGTACGAGCTGATGATCGAGACTCTCTTTTGCATCCCTGGTTCGAACCCCGGGTGATGACGTCTTTTGCCGATCTTTTACAGCAAGTGCCTAGACGGGGAGCTGTAAGTATTAGTTAATCCACCTAATATCTCAGTCCATACAGTGGCGCGATGGCTTGGCGCACTGTACGAGCTGATGATCGAGACTCTCTTTTGCATCCCTGGTTCGAACCCCGGGTGATGACGTCTTTTGCCGATCTTTTACAGCAAGTGCCTAGACGGGGAGCTGTAAGTATTAGTTAATCCACCTAATATCTCAGTCCATACAGTGGCGCGATGGCTTGGCGCACTGTACGAGCTGATGATCGAGACTCTCTTTTGCATCCCTGGTTCGAACCCCGGGTGATGACGTCTTTTGCCGATCTTTTACAGCAAGTGCCTAGACGGGGAGCTGTAAGTATTAGTTAATCCACCTAATATCTCAGTCCATACAGTGGCGCGATGGCTTGGCGCACTGTACGAGCTGATGATCGAGACTCTCTTTTGCATCCCTGGTTCGAACCCCGGGTGATGACGTCTTTTGCCGATCTTTTACAGCAAGTGCCTAGACGGGGAGCTGTAAGTATTAGTTAATCCACCTAATATCTCAGTCCATACAGTGGCGCGATGGCTTGGCGCACTGTACGAGCTGATGATCGAGACTCTCTTTTGCATCCCTGGTTCGAACCCCGGGTGATGACGTCTTTTGCCGATCTTTTACAGCAAGTGCCTAGACGGGGAGCTGTAAGTATTAGTTAATCCACCTAATATCTCAGTCCATACAGTGGCGCGATGGCTTGGCGCACTGTACGAGCTGATGATCGAGACTCTCTTTTGCATCCCTGGTTCGAACCCCGGGTGATGACGTCTTTTGCCGATCTTTTACAGCAAGTGCCTAGACGGGGAGCTGTAAGTATTAGTTAATCCACCTAATATCTCAGTCCATACAGTGGCGCGATGGCTTGGCGCACTGTACGAGCTGATGATCGAGACTCTCTTTTGCATCCCTGGTTCGAACCCCGGGTGATGACGTCTTTTGCCGATCTTTTACAGCAAGTGCCTAGACGGGGAGCTGTAAGTATTAGTTAATCCACCTAATATCTCAGTCCATACAGTGGCGCGATGGCTTGGCGCACTGTACGAGCTGATGATCGAGACTCTCTTTTGCATCCCTGGTTCGAACCCCGGGTGATGACGTCTTTTGCCGATCTTTTACAGCAAGTGCCTAGACGGGGAGCTGTAAGTATTAGTTAATCCACCTAATATCTCAGTCCATACAGTGGCGCGATGGCTTGGCGCACTGTACGAGCTGATGATCGAGACTCTCTTTTGCATCCCTGGTTCGAACCCCGGGTGATGACGTCTTTTGCCGATCTTTTACAGCAAGTGCCTAGACGGGGAGCTGTAAGTATTAGTTAATCCACCTAATATCTCAGTCCATACAGTGGCGCGATGGCTTGGCGCACTGTACGAGCTGATGATCGAGACTCTCTTTTGCATCCCTGGTTCGAACCCCGGGTGATGACGTCTTTTGCCGATCTTTTACAGCAAGTGCCTAGACGGGGAGCTGTAAGTATTAGTTAATCCACCTAATATCTCAGTCCATACAGTGGCGCGATGGCTTGGCGCACTGTACGAGCTGATGATCGAGACTCTCTTTTGCATCCCTGGTTCGAACCCCGGGTGATGACGTCTTTTGCCGATCTTTTACAGCAAGTGCCTAGACGGGGAGCTGTAAGTATTAGTTAATCCACCTAATATCTCAGTCCATACAGTGGCGCGATGGCTTGGCGCACTGTACGAGCTGATGATCGAGACTCTCTTTTGCATCCCTGGTTCGAACCCCGGGTGATGACGTCTTTTGCCGATCTTTTACAGCAAGTGCCTAGACGGGGAGCTGTAAGTATTAGTTAATCCACCTAATATCTCAGTCCATACAGTGGCGCGATGGCTTGGCGCACTGTACGAGCTGATGATCGAGACTCTCTTTTGCATCCCTGGTTCGAACCCCGGGTGATGACGTCTTTTGCCGATCTTTTACAGCAAGTGCCTAGACGGGGAGCTGTAAGTATTAGTTAATCCACCTAATATCTCAGTCCATACAGTGGCGCGATGGCTTGGCGCACTGTACGAGCTGATGATCGAGACTCTCTTTTGCATCCCTGGTTCGAACCCCGGGTGATGACGTCTTTTGCCGATCTTTTACAGCAAGTGCCTAGACGGGGAGCTGTAAGTATTAGTTAATCCACCTAATATCTCAGTCCATACAGTGGCGCGATGGCTTGGCGCACTGTACGAGCTGATGATCGAGACTCTCTTTTGCATCCCTGGTTCGAACCCCGGGTGATGACGTCTTTTGCCGATCTTTTACAGCAAGTGCCTAGACGGGGAGCTGTAAGTATTAGTTAATCCACCTAATATCTCAGTCCATGCAGTGGCGCGATGGCTTGGCGCACTGTACGAGCTGATGATCGAGACTCTCTTTTGCATCCCTGGTTCGAACCCCGGGTGATGACGTCTTTTGCCGATCTTTTACAGCAAGTGCCTAGACGGGGAGCTGTAAGTATTAGTTAATCCACCTAATATCTCAGTCCATACAGTGGCGCGATGGCTTGGCGCACTGTACGAGCTGATGATCGAGACTCTCTTTTGCATCCCTGGTTCGAACCCCGGGTGATGACGTCTTTTGCCGATCTTTTACAGCAAGTGCCTAGACGGGGAGCTGTAAGTATTAGTTAATCCACCTAATATCTCAGTCCATACAGTGGCGCGATGGCTTGGCGCACTGTACGAGCTGATGATCGAGACTCTCTTTTGCATCCCTGGTTCGAACCCCGGGTGATGACGTCTTTTGCCGATCTTTTACAGCAAGTGCCTAGACGGGGAGCTGTAAGTATTAGTTAATCCACCTAATATCTCAGTCCATACAGTGGCGCGATGGCTTGGCGCACTGTACGAGCTGATGATCGAGACTCTCTTTTGCATCCCTGGTTCGAACCCCGGGTGATGACGTCTTTTGCCGATCTTTTACAGCAAGTGCCTAGACGGGGAGCTGTAAGTATTAGTTAATCCACCTAATATCTCAGTCCATACAGTGGCGCGATGGCTTGGCGCACTGTACGAGCTGATGATCGAGACTCTCTTTTGCATCCCTGGTTCGAACCCCGGGTGATGACGTCTTTTGCCGATCTTTTACAGCAAGTGCCTAGACGGGGAGCTGTAAGTATTAGTTAATCCACCTAATATCTCAGTCCATACAGTGGCGCGATGGCTTGGCGCACTGTACGAGCTGATGATCGAGACTCTCTTTTGCATCCCTGGTTCGAACCCCGGGTGATGACGTCTTTTGCCGATCTTTTACAGCAAGTGCCTAGACGGGGAGCTGTAAGTATTAGTTAATCCACCTAATATCTCAGTCCATACAGTGGCGCGATGGCTTGGCGCACTGTACGAGCTGATGATCGAGACTCTCTTTTGCATCCCTGGTTCGAACCCCGGGTGATGACGTCTTTTGCCGATCTTTTACAGCAAGTGCCTAGACGGGGAGCTGTAAGTATTAGTTAATCCACCTAATATCTCAGTCCATACAGTGGCGCGATGGCTTGGCGCACTGTACGAGCTGATGATCGAGACTCTCTTTTGCATCCCTGGTTCGAACCCCGGGTGATGACGTCTTTTGCCGATCTTTTACAGCAAGTGCCTAGACGGGGAGCTGTAAGTATTAGTTAATCCACCTAATATCTCAGTCCATACAGTGGCGCGATGGCTTGGCGCACTGTACGAGCTGATGATCGAGACTCTCTTTTGCATCCCTGGTTCGAACCCCGGGTGATGACGTCTTTTGCCGATCTTTTACAGCAAGTGCCTAGACGGGGAGCTGTAAGTATTAGTTAATCCACCTAATATCTCAGTCCATACAGTGGCGCGATGGCTTGGCGCACTGTACGAGCTGATGATCGAGACTCTCTTTTGCATCCCTGGTTCGAACCCCGGGTGATGACGTCTTTTGCCGATCTTTTACAGCAAGTGCCTAGACGGGGAGCTGTAAGTATTAGTTAATCCACCTAATATCTCAGTCCATACAGTGGCGCGATGGCTTGGCGCACTGTACGAGCTGATGATCGAGACTCTCTTTTGCATCCCTGGTTCGAACCCCGGGTGATGACGTCTTTTGCCGATCTTTTACAGCAAGTGCCTAGACGGGGAGCTGTAAGTATTAGTTAATCCACCTAATATCTCAGTCCATACAGTGGCGCGATGGCTTGGCGCACTGTACGAGCTGATGATCGAGACTCTCTTTTGCATCCCTGGTTCGAACCCCGGGTGATGACGTCTTTTGCCGATCTTTTACAGCAAGTGCCTAGACGGGGAGCTGTAAGTATTAGTTAATCCACCTAATATCTCAGTCCATACAGTGGCGCGATGGCTTGGCGCACTGTACGAGCTGATGATCGAGACTCTCTTTTGCATCCCTGGTTCGAACCCCGGGTGATGACGTCTTTTGCCGATCTTTTACAGCAAGTGCCTAGACGGGGAGCTGTAAGTATTAGTTAATCCACCTAATATCTCAGTCCATACAGTGGCGCGATGGCTTGGCGCACTGTACGAGCTGATGATCGAGACTCTCTTTTGCATCCCTGGTTCGAACCCCGGGTGATGACGTCTTTTGCCGATCTTTTACAGCAAGTGCCTAGACGGGGAGCTGTAAGTATTAGTTAATCCACCTAATATCTCAGTCCATACAGTGGCGCGATGGCTTGGCGCACTGTACGAGCTGATGATCGAGACTCTCTTTTGCATCCCTGGTTCGAACCCCGGGTGATGACGTCTTTTGCCGATCTTTTACAGCAAGTGCCTAGACGGGGAGCTGTAAGTATTAGTTAATCCACCTAATATCTCAGTCCATACAGTGGCGCGATGGCTTGGCGCACTGTACGAGCTGATGATCGAGACTCTCTTTTGCATCCCTGGTTCGAACCCCGGGTGATGACGTCTTTTGCCGATCTTTTACAGCAAGTGCCTAGACGGGGAGCTGTAAGTATTAGTTAATCCACCTAATATCTCAGTCCATACAGTGGCGCGATGGCTTGGCGCACTGTACGAGCTGATGATCGAGACTCTCTTTTGCATCCCTGGTTCGAACCCCGGGTGATGACGTCTTTTGCCGATCTTTTACAGCAAGTGCCTAGACGGGGAGCTGTAAGTATTAGTTAATCCACCTAATATCTCAGTCCATACAGTGGCGCGATGGCTTGGCGCACTGTACGAGCTGATGATCGAGACTCTCTTTTGCATCCCTGGTTCGAACCCCGGGTGATGACGTCTTTTGCCGATCTTTTACAGCAAGTGCCTAGACGGGGAGCTGTAAGTATTAGTTAATCCACCTAATATCTCAGTCCATACAGTGGCGCGATGGCTTGGCGCACTGTACGAGCTGATGATCGAGACTCTCTTTTGCATCCCTGGTTCGAACCCCGGGTGATGACGTCTTTTGCCGATCTTTTACAGCAAGTGCCTAGACGGGGAGCTGTAAGTATTAGTTAATCCACCTAATATCTCAGTCCATACAGTGGCGCGATGGCTTGGCGCACTGTACGAGCTGATGATCGAGACTCTCTTTTGCATCCCTGGTTCGAACCCCGGGTGATGACGTCTTTTGCCGATCTTTTACAGCAAGTGCCTAGACGGGGAGCTGTAAGTATTAGTTAATCCACCTAATATCTCAGTCCATACAGTGGCGCGATGGCTTGGCGCACTGTACGAGCTGATGATCGAGACTCTCTTTTGCATCCCTGGTTCGAACCCCGGGTGATGACGTCTTTTGCCGATCTTTTACAGCAAGTGCCTAGACGGGGAGCTGTAAGTATTAGTTAATCCACCTAATATCTCAGTCCATACAGTGGCGCGATGGCTTGGCGCACTGTACGAGCTGATGATCGAGACTCTCTTTTGCATCCCTGGTTCGAACCCCGGGTGATGACGTCTTTTGCCGATCTTTTACAGCAAGTGCCTAGACGGGGAGCTGTAAGTATTAGTTAATCCACCTAATATCTCAGTCCATACAGTGGCGCGATGGCTTGGCGCACTGTACGAGCTGATGATCGAGACTCTCTTTTGCATCCCTGGTTCGAACCCCGGGTGATGACGTCTTTTGCCGATCTTTTACAGCAAGTGCCTAGACGGGGAGCTGTAAGTATTAGTTAATCCACCTAATATCTCAGTCCATACAGTGGCGCGATGGCTTGGCGCACTGTACGAGCTGATGATCGAGACTCTCTTTTGCATCCCTGGTTCGAACCCCGGGTGATGACGTCTTTTGCCGATCTTTTACAGCAAGTGCCTAGACGGGGAGCTGTAAGTATTAGTTAATCCACCTAATATCTCAGTCCATACAGTGGCGCGATGGCTTGGCGCACTGTACGAGCTGATGATCGAGACTCTCTTTTGCATCCCTGGTTCGAACCCCGGGTGATGACGTCTTTTGCCGATCTTTTACAGCAAGTGCCTAGACGGGGAGCTGTAAGTATTAGTTAATCCACCTAATATCTCAGTCCATACAGTGGCGCGATGGCTTGGCGCACTGTACGAGCTGATGATCGAGACTCTCTTTTGCATCCCTGGTTCGAACCCCGGGTGATGACGTCTTTTGCCGATCTTTTACAGCAAGTGCCTAGACGGGGAGCTGTAAGTATTAGTTAATCCACCTAATATCTCAGTCCATACAGTGGCGCGATGGCTTGGCGCACTGTACGAGCTGATGATCGAGACTCTCTTTTGCATCCCTGGTTCGAACCCCGGGTGATGACGTCTTTTGCCGATCTTTTACAGCAAGTGCCTAGACGGGGAGCTGTAAGTATTAGTTAATCCACCTAATATCTCAGTCCATACAGTGGCGCGATGGCTTGGCGCACTGTACGAGCTGATGATCGAGACTCTCTTTTGCATCCCTGGTTCGAACCCCGGGTGATGACGTCTTTTGCCGATCTTTTACAGCAAGTGCCTAGACGGGGAGCTGTAAGTATTAGTTAATCCACCTAATATCTCAGTCCATACAGTGGCGCGATGGCTTGGCGCACTGTACGAGCTGATGATCGAGACTCTCTTTTGCATCCCTGGTTCGAACCCCGGGTGATGACGTCTTTTGCCGATCTTTTACAGCAAGTGCCTAGACGGGGAGCTGTAAGTATTAGTTAATCCACCTAATATCTCAGTCCATACAGTGGCGCGATGGCTTGGCGCACTGTACGAGCTGATGATCGAGACTCTCTTTTGCATCCCTGGTTCGAACCCCGGGTGATGACGTCTTTTGCCGATCTTTTACAGCAAGTGCCTAGACGGGGAGCTGTAAGTATTAGTTAATCCACCTAATATCTCAGTCCATACAGTGGCGCGATGGCTTGGCGCACTGTACGAGCTGATGATCGAGACTCTCTTTTGCATCCCTGGTTCGAACCCCGGGTGATGACGTCTTTTGCCGATCTTTTACAGCAAGTGCCTAGACGGGGAGCTGTAAGTATTAGTTAATCCACCTAATATCTCAGTCCATACAGTGGCGCGATGGCTTGGCGCACTGTACGAGCTGATGATCGAGACTCTCTTTTGCATCCCTGGTTCGAACCCCGGGTGATGACGTCTTTTGCCGATCTTTTACAGCAAGTGCCTAGACGGGGAGCTGTAAGTATTAGTTAATCCACCTAATATCTCAGTCCATACAGTGGCGCGATGGCTTGGCGCACTGTACGAGCTGATGATCGAGACTCTCTTTTGCATCCCTGGTTCGAACCCCGGGTGATGACGTCTTTTGCCGATCTTTTACAGCAAGTGCCTAGACGGGGAGCTGTAAGTATTAGTTAATCCACCTAATATCTCAGTCCATACAGTGGCGCGATGGCTTGGCGCACTGTACGAGCTGATGATCGAGACTCTCTTTTGCATCCCTGGTTCGAACCCCGGGTGATGACGTCTTTTGCCGATCTTTTACAGCAAGTGCCTAGACGGGGAGCTGTAAGTATTAGTTAATCCACCTAATATCTCAGTCCATACAGTGGCGCGATGGCTTGGCGCACTGTACGAGCTGATGATCGAGACTCTCTTTTGCATCCCTGGTTCGAACCCCGGGTGATGACGTCTTTTGCCGATCTTTTACAGCAAGTGCCTAGACGGGGAGCTGTAAGTATTAGTTAATCCACCTAATATCTCAGTCCATACAGTGGCGCGATGGCTTGGCGCACTGTACGAGCTGATGATCGAGACTCTCTTTTGCATCCCTGGTTCGAACCCCGGGTGATGACGTCTTTTGCCGATCTTTTACAGCAAGTGCCTAGACGGGGAGCTGTAAGTATTAGTTAATCCACCTAATATCTCAGTCCATACAGTGGCGCGATGGCTTGGCGCACTGTACGAGCTGATGATCGAGACTCTCTTTTGCATCCCTGGTTCGAACCCCGGGTGATGACGTCTTTTGCCGATCTTTTACAGCAAGTGCCTAGACGGGGAGCTGTAAGTATTAGTTAATCCACCTAATATCTCAGTCCATACAGTGGCGCGATGGCTTGGCGCACTGTACGAGCTGATGATCGAGACTCTCTTTTGCATCCCTGGTTCGAACCCCGGGTGATGACGTCTTTTGCCGATCTTTTACAGCAAGTGCCTAGACGGGGAGCTGTAAGTATTAGTTAATCCACCTAATATCTCAGTCCATACAGTGGCGCGATGGCTTGGCGCACTGTACGAGCTGATGATCGAGACTCTCTTTTGCATCCCTGGTTCGAACCCCGGGTGATGACGTCTTTTGCCGATCTTTTACAGCAAGTGCCTAGACGGGGAGCTGTAAGTATTAGTTAATCCACCTAATATCTCAGTCCATACAGTGGCGCGATGGCTTGGCGCACTGTACGAGCTGATGATCGAGACTCTCTTTTGCATCCCTGGTTCGAACCCCGGGTGATGACGTCTTTTGCCGATCTTTTACAGCAAGTGCCTAGACGGGGAGCTGTAAGTATTAGTTAATCCACCTAATATCTCAGTCCATACAGTGGCGCGATGGCTTGGCGCACTGTACGAGCTGATGATCGAGACTCTCTTTTGCATCCCTGGTTCGAACCCCGGGTGATGACGTCTTTTGCCGATCTTTTACAGCAAGTGCCTAGACGGGGAGCTGTAAGTATTAGTTAATCCACCTAATATCTCAGTCCATACAGTGGCGCGATGGCTTGGCGCACTGTACGAGCTGATGATCGAGACTCTCTTTTGCATCCCTGGTTCGAACCCCGGGTGATGACGTCTTTTGCCGATCTTTTACAGCAAGTGCCTAGACGGGGAGCTGTAAGTATTAGTTAATCCACCTAATATCTCAGTCCATACAGTGGCGCGATGGCTTGGCGCACTGTACGAGCTGATGATCGAGACTCTCTTTTGCATCCCTGGTTCGAACCCCGGGTGATGACGTCTTTTGCCGATCTTTTACAGCAAGTGCCTAGACGGGGAGCTGTAAGTATTAGTTAATCCACCTAATATCTCAGTCCATACAGTGGCGCGATGGCTTGGCGCACTGTACGAGCTGATGATCGAGACTCTCTTTTGCATCCCTGGTTCGAACCCCGGGTGATGACGTCTTTTGCCGATCTTTTACAGCAAGTGCCTAGACGGGGAGCTGTAAGTATTAGTTAATCCACCTAATATCTCAGTCCATACAGTGGCGCGATGGCTTGGCGCACTGTACGAGCTGATGATCGAGACTCTCTTTTGCATCCCTGGTTCGAACCCCGGGTGATGACGTCTTTTGCCGATCTTTTACAGCAAGTGCCTAGACGGGGAGCTGTAAGTATTAGTTAATCCACCTAATATCTCAGTCCATACAGTGGCGCGATGGCTTGGCGCACTGTACGAGCTGATGATCGAGACTCTCTTTTGCATCCCTGGTTCGAACCCCGGGTGATGACGTCTTTTGCCGATCTTTTACAGCAAGTGCCTAGACGGGGAGCTGTAAGTATTAGTTAATCCACCTAATATCTCAGTCCATACAGTGGCGCGATGGCTTGGCGCACTGTACGAGCTGATGATCGAGACTCTCTTTTGCATCCCTGGTTCGAACCCCGGGTGATGACGTCTTTTGCCGATCTTTTACAGCAAGTGCCTAGACGGGGAGCTGTAAGTATTAGTTAATCCACCTAATATCTCAGTCCATACAGTGGCGCGATGGCTTGGCGCACTGTACGAGCTGATGATCGAGACTCTCTTTTGCATCCCTGGTTCGAACCCCGGGTGATGACGTCTTTTGCCGATCTTTTACAGCAAGTGCCTAGACGGGGAGCTGTAAGTATTAGTTAATCCACCTAATATCTCAGTCCATACAGTGGCGCGATGGCTTGGCGCACTGTACGAGCTGATGATCGAGACTCTCTTTTGCATCCCTGGTTCGAACCCCGGGTGATGACGTCTTTTGCCGATCTTTTACAGCAAGTGCCTAGACGGGGAGCTGTAAGTATTAGTTAATCCACCTAATATCTCAGTCCATACAGTGGCGCGATGGCTTGGCGCACTGTACGAGCTGATGATCGAGACTCTCTTTTGCATCCCTGGTTCGAACCCCGGGTGATGACGTCTTTTGCCGATCTTTTACAGCAAGTGCCTAGACGGGGAGCTGTAAGTATTAGTTAATCCACCTAATATCTCAGTCCATACAGTGGCGCGATGGCTTGGCGCACTGTACGAGCTGATGATCGAGACTCTCTTTTGCATCCCTGGTTCGAACCCCGGGTGATGACGTCTTTTGCCGATCTTTTACAGCAAGTGCCTAGACGGGGAGCTGTAAGTATTAGTTAATCCACCTAATATCTCAGTCCATACAGTGGCGCGATGGCTTGGCGCACTGTACGAGCTGATGATCGAGACTCTCTTTTGCATCCCTGGTTCGAACCCCGGGTGATGACGTCTTTTGCCGATCTTTTACAGCAAGTGCCTAGACGGGGAGCTGTAAGTATTAGTTAATCCACCTAATATCTCAGTCCATACAGTGGCGCGATGGCTTGGCGCACTGTACGAGCTGATGATCGAGACTCTCTTTTGCATCCCTGGTTCGAACCCCGGGTGATGACGTCTTTTGCCGATCTTTTACAGCAAGTGCCTAGACGGGGAGCTGTAAGTATTAGTTAATCCACCTAATATCTCAGTCCATACAGTGGCGCGATGGCTTGGCGCACTGTACGAGCTGATGATCGAGACTCTCTTTTGCATCCCTGGTTCGAACCCCGGGTGATGACGTCTTTTGCCGATCTTTTACAGCAAGTGCCTAGACGGGGAGCTGTAAGTATTAGTTAATCCACCTAATATCTCAGTCCATACAGTGGCGCGATGGCTTGGCGCACTGTACGAGCTGATGATCGAGACTCTCTTTTGCATCCCTGGTTCGAACCCCGGGTGATGACGTCTTTTGCCGATCTTTTACAGCAAGTGCCTAGACGGGGAGCTGTAAGTATTAGTTAATCCACCTAATATCTCAGTCCATACAGTGGCGCGATGGCTTGGCGCACTGTACGAGCTGATGATCGAGACTCTCTTTTGCATCCCTGGTTCGAACCCCGGGTGATGACGTCTTTTGCCGATCTTTTACAGCAAGTGCCTAGACGGGGAGCTGTAAGTATTAGTTAATCCACCTAATATCTCAGTCCATACAGTGGCGCGATGGCTTGGCGCACTGTACGAGCTGATGATCGAGACTCTCTTTTGCATCCCTGGTTCGAACCCCGGGTGATGACGTCTTTTGCCGATCTTTTACAGCAAGTGCCTAGACGGGGAGCTGTAAGTATTAGTTAATCCACCTAATATCTCAGTCCATACAGTGGCGCGATGGCTTGGCGCACTGTACGAGCTGATGATCGAGACTCTCTTTTGCATCCCTGGTTCGAACCCCGGGTGATGACGTCTTTTGCCGATCTTTTACAGCAAGTGCCTAGACGGGGAGCTGTAAGTATTAGTTAATCCACCTAATATCTCAGTCCATACAGTGGCGCGATGGCTTGGCGCACTGTACGAGCTGATGATCGAGACTCTCTTTTGCATCCCTGGTTCGAACCCCGGGTGATGACGTCTTTTGCCGATCTTTTACAGCAAGTGCCTAGACGGGGAGCTGTAAGTATTAGTTAATCCACCTAATATCTCAGTCCATACAGTGGCGCGATGGCTTGGCGCACTGTACGAGCTGATGATCGAGACTCTCTTTTGCATCCCTGGTTCGAACCCCGGGTGATGACGTCTTTTGCCGATCTTTTACAGCAAGTGCCTAGACGGGGAGCTGTAAGTATTAGTTAATCCACCTAATATCTCAGTCCATACAGTGGCGCGATGGCTTGGCGCACTGTACGAGCTGATGATCGAGACTCTCTTTTGCATCCCTGGTTCGAACCCCGGGTGATGACGTCTTTTGCCGATCTTTTACAGCAAGTGCCTAGACGGGGAGCTGTAAGTATTAGTTAATCCACCTAATATCTCAGTCCATACAGTGGCGCGATGGCTTGGCGCACTGTACGAGCTGATGATCGAGACTCTCTTTTGCATCCCTGGTTCGAACCCCGGGTGATGACGTCTTTTGCCGATCTTTTACAGCAAGTGCCTAGACGGGGAGCTGTAAGTATTAGTTAATCCACCTAATATCTCAGTCCATACAGTGGCGCGATGGCTTGGCGCACTGTACGAGCTGATGATCGAGACTCTCTTTTGCATCCCTGGTTCGAACCCCGGGTGATGACGTCTTTTGCCGATCTTTTACAGCAAGTGCCTAGACGGGGAGCTGTAAGTATTAGTTAATCCACCTAATATCTCAGTCCATACAGTGGCGCGATGGCTTGGCGCACTGTACGAGCTGATGATCGAGACTCTCTTTTGCATCCCTGGTTCGAACCCCGGGTGATGACGTCTTTTGCCGATCTTTTACAGCAAGTGCCTAGACGGGGAGCTGTAAGTATTAGTTAATCCACCTAATATCTCAGTCCATACAGTGGCGCGATGGCTTGGCGCACTGTACGAGCTGATGATCGAGACTCTCTTTTGCATCCCTGGTTCGAACCCCGGGTGATGACGTCTTTTGCCGATCTTTTACAGCAAGTGCCTAGACGGGGAGCTGTAAGTATTAGTTAATCCACCTAATATCTCAGTCCATACAGTGGCGCGATGGCTTGGCGCACTGTACGAGCTGATGATCGAGACTCTCTTTTGCATCCCTGGTTCGAACCCCGGGTGATGACGTCTTTTGCCGATCTTTTACAGCAAGTGCCTAGACGGGGAGCTGTAAGTATTAGTTAATCCACCTAATATCTCAGTCCATACAGTGGCGCGATGGCTTGGCGCACTGTACGAGCTGATGATCGAGACTCTCTTTTGCATCCCTGGTTCGAACCCCGGGTGATGACGTCTTTTGCCGATCTTTTACAGCAAGTGCCTAGACGGGGAGCTGTAAGTATTAGTTAATCCACCTAATATCTCAGTCCATACAGTGGCGCGATGGCTTGGCGCACTGTACGAGCTGATGATCGAGACTCTCTTTTGCATCCCTGGTTCGAACCCCGGGTGATGACGTCTTTTGCCGATCTTTTACAGCAAGTGCCTAGACGGGGAGCTGTAAGTATTAGTTAATCCACCTAATATCTCAGTCCATACAGTGGCGCGATGGCTTGGCGCACTGTACGAGCTGATGATCGAGACTCTCTTTTGCATCCCTGGTTCGAACCCCGGGTGATGACGTCTTTTGCCGATCTTTTACAGCAAGTGCCTAGACGGGGAGCTGTAAGTATTAGTTAATCCACCTAATATCTCAGTCCATACAGTGGCGCGATGGCTTGGCGCACTGTACGAGCTGATGATCGAGACTCTCTTTTGCATCCCTGGTTCGAACCCCGGGTGATGACGTCTTTTGCCGATCTTTTACAGCAAGTGCCTAGACGGGGAGCTGTAAGTATTAGTTAATCCACCTAATATCTCAGTCCATACAGTGGCGCGATGGCTTGGCGCACTGTACGAGCTGATGATCGAGACTCTCTTTTGCATCCCTGGTTCGAACCCCGGGTGATGACGTCTTTTGCCGATCTTTTACAGCAAGTGCCTAGACGGGGAGCTGTAAGTATTAGTTAATCCACCTAATATCTCAGTCCATACAGTGGCGCGATGGCTTGGCGCACTGTACGAGCTGATGATCGAGACTCTCTTTTGCATCCCTGGTTCGAACCCCGGGTGATGACGTCTTTTGCCGATCTTTTACAGCAAGTGCCTAGACGGGGAGCTGTAAGTATTAGTTAATCCACCTAATATCTCAGTCCATACAGTGGCGCGATGGCTTGGCGCACTGTACGAGCTGATGATCGAGACTCTCTTTTGCATCCCTGGTTCGAACCCCGGGTGATGACGTCTTTTGCCGATCTTTTACAGCAAGTGCCTGCACAAGATTGAAGTTTTCACTAGCTAAACGCTACCCATCACTGCATAGCCGACAAGTTGGCCTTTCATGGCACTATCAATTTTCCGTATCATGACCATGAAGATTTTTGGCTTTCCGAGCCGGAACTTTTCGTCACTTGTAAACAAACCTCTTCACTGATTGGTAAACAAATTTCCTACGCTGCTCCGGGGAGGCCTAAAGGGGTTTAAAATTGCCTCAGTCGACCAAATTTTCTCACCACATGTACTTCTATTCATGTTCTTCAACATGCAAGCTACAAAAAAACTAGACTATGATTGATAACAGGTCAAAAAAATGTTCTCCTGCTGCTTTTTTAGCACTTTTCCTGAAGGAGAACAATCGAGCGGATGGATATAGACTCTAATAGGAGTATGCCACCTGAAGGTTAAGTGAAGCTACAGAGTACAGTATAGGCTATCTGTGACCCTGTAACTGGTAAATATTTATTTTTATGATTCATATTGTGTTATTACCAATAGGGGTTCGTTGGAAGTTTTATGAGCTTCAATGGTGTCCAATTTCATAGCATATAAAAGCATAAATTTGTAAACACGATATAGGGTATTGGATGTAAAAGTACTTGAGAAGTGAGAAAGAATACAAATACATGTTGTTCGCGGAACTGGTCCACGCAAAAATAATTAGCGTCAATGCTTTTGTCACCCCAACTGTTAAGTTGTGAAAGGGATGTTTTGCAAAACCCAGCCTTATATTATACAGTTTTATTAGTTTAGTTTAGTTAAGTAGATAAAAAAAAAGATCAGGAGGGACACTTAAGTCCCCATGAAGGATCCTATAGAGAGAGGGAAAAAAAAACTGAAGGCACAAACACTCAGACCCGATTACATTAGTTTAGTCCAGGCTTACTCAACATTTTAACATTAAGTCATACTGGTATACTCATAGCGTCATACAGGCTATCCGTACCAGATACAGAATGGTCAGAGATGTGTCTTTAATTGTGGCCATCAAATTTGAGCATAAATTTGAAGGGGAAAGAAGTATCTCTTAGATTATTCAGTAGGTTACAAGATTTTTCTAAAATCAATTCATTCATGGAAGTGCACAGATCAATAAACATCACAGGGTGGACGGTAACGAGTATATGGTTGAGTCAAAATTATTTGACCCGGTACCATAGCCTATTAGTACTATTTGTATACAGTACATTGTTTCAAATTATATATTAATATTGATCAACTTTTACCCATTTTTCTTTTTTTCTTTCAGGACATGAATATTTAGTATTTACATGAGAATCTGAATTCCTACCCTGCTGTAAAAATGTGTTTGAGGAAAAAAAAAATGTGTTCAAATAGCTTCAGAAGATGTTTATGAATCAACTGAGAACAAAGTAAGACATGTTGCAGTCACTATTATCAGCAGCCAGCAAGGTTAAAAGTGAGTCTCAATGTCAGGATCTTTTCCAGAAGAATGCTGACCAGATTCCTAGAGTGAATGAACAGCATGATGATGCTGAAGAATCCACTACATGTTACCAGCTAACTCTCAATAATATTGAAGCAATACATAAACCCGTGGTAAGTATGATAGTGTACAATTATTTCTTTCTTTTGCCCTCTTTCCTTTATGTTTGTTGAAAATTCTGTAACCGTCTAGACAGTTCTTTTCTGCCACATTGTCCCTAATGAGTAGCAACTTTATAATCTGGCATCACATTTGATTATAACATATTAAAAGCCAACAATGTTATTTCAGGACTAGAGTGCAGTACATGCAGGCTTCACAATTTGGCACATATCCTCGCATGATTTCAGGGTAAGTTTCTGTGCCCGTAGTAATCGCTCTCTGAGTGCCGAATTTGTAATACCACACACGATCCTATCCTGGACAAGCGGGTCATGCAATGATTCAAAGTTATATGTTTGTGCCAGGACTTTGAGTTCAGTGATGTATCTGTCCAACTGCTCCCCTGGCTCCTGAAATCTCGTGAAGAATTTGTATCTTTCTACAGTTTCATTTTGCTTTGGGTTGCAGTAGGCATCAAAGAGTGTGAAGAGCTCTCCAATTTTCGGGGAAACATCGGCAGCGCCTGCAGCTGGTACCGGTTTTATAGTCTCATATATCTCACGTCCAGTAGTGCCCATAAGATAGAGGCACATTTTTCCTTTAACTTATCATCTTTGTCAGACATTGCCAGTTCTGCATATAGCTTGAATTCTTCTTTCCAGTGTTGCCATCTGCTTGCCAGTTTGGGAGAAGCAAAATCAATCTTCTCTGGTGGGGGAACTTTATCCATACTGTTATTGTAACTCGCGATCTTCTGGCAGAATTTATTTCAGGAATCGTCTGAATGTTAATTTTAATTCTCCAATGTGTACACGGTTTTGTATTGTACCGGTACGTACAGTAACGCGATTGTTTTCTTTTCTTATTTTCACCTCACCAGACTGTTGTTTCACAAGGCTTTACTACTGTATTATCACGGTGCTGCAGTGTGTTCCCCTTCGTTGCATTATGAACTAGTCGAACACAGTTATATCTTACTGTTATAGTTTAGCGTACAATCTGCAGTTCCTTTCTTTGCTTACCACATCACACTGCATCCTACGTTGCGTCTCGGATTACTGTACTGTTTTATCGCATAGTCCTATACATACGATACTGTGTATGCTATTCTAACGGTGCATTCGCATAGCTGAATCTTAGCGAATTGCTGACTAATTCACGGTGATTTTCGGGTGATCAGTCCTTTGAATTTCGCAAGAATGGTCCTCAAAATTATCTTAAGTTTACTTCTGACACCATGTTTCAGTTTGTGGCCGTCGAGCGTGTCGTATAGAGAATATAGGAGGCGATCATTTATTTAGTTACAGACTTGGTTTATTATTGTACTTCAGTAGCCATATTCAATGGAGTGCACAGACTCGTAGTGTGTAATATGAAGAGCAAGTACGGTAGCTCATATTGATTAGCTACATAAATGTACTTGTCACACAGTGAGGCTGTGGTTTACAAATCCCGATGATCCAGTTTTGGCAAAGAACACCTTCAATTCTCTTCTCTTATTCTTAGTAACTTAACAGTTGCACTGGAGTGACATGCAATATCAGTTTAACATGTTCCAAACAGTTCAGGAATACATTGGGGAATGTCCTGTAGGTCAGTTTGGGAGGAATCAGCTGAGCTAAACAAAAGTAGCTTTCATCACTTTTCAGAGCCAGAGACGAAAAAACCCTCCCCGCTGACCCTTCTCTGGATGACGTTTCTGCAGGTAGGGCAAGCCAGACCAAGTGGACTGTGATCAGGGATACCAATACAACCTGCAGGAATCATAGATGCACCCAATTGGTCAAGCTTATCAAAATTGGTGACTGGAAATGTTGTTGCAGACGTAGATCTGGTTACTGCTTACACAGTATTGCTCATAAGTGTATTTACACACTGCACCTTGCATACTGAAATCTCTGAAAATACATCTTTATGGACCTAAAATGATAATTGCATAGAATTTTGTTGTGGTTTATATTGTGACGACTATAAAAAAGTATCATATTGGTATTGAAAAAAAAATTCATCTCTCACTTAAGGTGGCATACTCCTATTAGAGTCTATAGCAGTCCGCTTTATTGTTCTCCTTCAAGAAAAGTGCCAAAAAGCAGCAGGGGAACATCTTTTGTGACCTTTTATCAATCATGATCTAGTTTTTGTGGCTTGCATGTTGAAGAGCATGAATGGAAGTACATGTGGTGAGAAAATTGTGTCAATTGAGGCCATTTCAGACCCCTTTAAGGCCTCCCAGGAGCAGCGTAGGAAAATTGTTTACCACTGAGTGAAGAGGTTTGTTTACAAGTGACAAAAACTTCCGGCTCGGATAGCAAAAAATCTACATGGTCATGATACGGAAAATTGATGGTGCCATAAAAGGCCAACTTGACAGCTATCCGGTGATGGGTAGCGTTTAGCTAGTGAAAACTTCTATCTAGACTTAGAGACCACATTACTTTTGTGATTTAGTGTGTAAGTCAATGGCGCTTTTAATGGGCGTATGCTACCTGAAGGATTCTTGCCAGGTTTGTTACTGTTTTATTAAGTTTTTAGATGGACAAGAGTTCACTCTTGTAGCTACATAGTGATTCCAAACACAACCTTTGATTCCAAGTCCTACAATTCTTCCATATCAGAAAGACCTATAGGGTCGTCGCCACATCCATTGCTTGTCTCTCTGTGAGCCATCATAGCACTGTGATAGGCCCTTAATAGGGCAAATTAACTAACCTGTTTCCTGTAGATTCTGCAAACATGGTTTGTTGTGACTGAGTTGAAAATATCTCATGTCCTTTATCTGCTGGGTTAATTACTCTCTCATACTCTTCCTTGTCGAGCCTTCTATAAGCAGGTTTGCAAGAGGAATTAGTTGCCATATCTGTATCAGAAGAGCTAGGAATATCACCAGTGCAATTGGCATCAGCTTCAGCAGCTGTTCAAGCAGTAAAGCCAAACCTGTTACCTGGCTTGAAGGTCGTTGCATGCCTATCAAACATGCCTTTCCTTCTACCCATTCTTCTAAATACTAATCAGTTTTTATCCTTAAAATATACCAATTTTCCAGTGACGTATTCACTAGTTTTGTTTGTAAGCATTTATTGGAAGTCTAAGCAGTTGAATAGCTGCACATAGAATGATACAAGACAAGACTTACACTGAGAAACTAGTCAATATGATGGACTGCAACTAGTTTGGAATGTTGTTTGAACAGCGCCCTCATTCTAGATCTGGTCACAGCTAGTACATAGCTCTCCTGAGTATTTTTTGCACCAAAATCTGACAAAATACCTTTTGAAAGCAGTGCCAAAGTAACAAGTAACTTTTTCTCTTTCACTTTAGAGCCACAGCTAAGGGCGCATGCTTACTGGATGCTGGGAGTGATAAAATTTTCAGAGGGATGAAGGCCAACCAAGTTTCCACCAGAGGGGGTAAGTAGCACCAAACTGAGGGACTGTACTTAAAACACATTGTGTGGACCCAAGAACAATTTAGACATTCAGTAGATGCCTGTCATGCTGATGGAATGACTTCTTATCACACTAGGGAATATGTCAATCATTGGGCTCTGACTTGTTTAAAGTTCAGTACTGTATTATTCATATAGACTGTACAACATGTGTGAGACACCATATGAAGATTCACACAATAGACAGAGATACACAGAAATGATGTAAGTCACAACTTCTCAAACTATCGTAAAAAGGAGGTTTAATGTGGAGTTTAAATATCGCTCTGTTACTTAAGGTGGCATACTCCTATTAGCATCTATATCAACCTGCACAAGTGTTCTCCTTCAGGAAAAGTTCCAAAGAGCAACAGGAGAACATCTTTTTTTATATCTTATCAATTAGGATCTGGTTTTCTTGGTTTGGCTGTTATGGAGCATGAATGGAAGTACAAGTGGTACAAAGATTGGGTCAGTTGAGGCAAGTTTAGACCACTTTAGGCCTCCTGGAGCAGCATATGAACATTGTTTACTGCTGAGTAAAGAGGTTTGTTTACAAGTGAGGAAAATTTCAAGCTCTCATAGCAAACAAAAAGTCTGCACAGTCATGATAAAGAAACTTGAGGTTCAAATGAATGTGATAAATTAATTAGAATAAACCAAAAGCAAATAGAATAAAGGGTAATTTAAACCAAGAAATACTGCACGACGCAACTCTACCTGTGTCTGTTGTTTTGATCTGTGTGTTATTGAGATGTGTAGTAGTACAGTAACGGATGGTATAAGGAGCCACTAATTTCAATGTTAAGCTATAGAACAAGTAAAACCTGAGGAACTGAAGTTGCACATCTGGTGAGTAGTCTACTTTATACAGTGTAGTGCTGATAGTCGTGATCGATTAATCGCCAGTAGTCGCGATTACACTTTGGAAGTTTGATTAATCGCTCTCAAAACCTAAGTTGCGATTTCTGGACTAAAGCTAGCACTACACACAATCTGCTATTGAAAAATAGCCTAACCTATCAAAAACAACACTTAAGCAGTTTGTCAGCAAATATCGCAAACACAGGTTCTTACAATGCTACACTAGAACTGTGCTGTGTTAAAAATCAGTAAGCACCTGTTCAGGTTAGATTCATGCGTTTACTTGTTAGTAATACGATTGTTCTGCAGTGCAGCATTTAGTCCTAGCAATGTTTCATCATTGCGCATAATTGCAAATTCCCAAATTTATTAATCTTTAATGATTGCCAAAGAATTTGTAATTTCTTCAAACATGCATGTTATACAGTATTATTTCATTTCTGGTCAGTGGTTCACATGTATCATATGTCTGATAGAGTGTGTCGATTGCGGTGAAGTTTCATTTCAATGTGTCATAATATGTGCGTGCTATCACGCTAGGCTAAAGCCTAGCCTAGAAGGTGAACGTCCTTCTACAGAAAACTCTTGCATAGTAATCATCACACCGCTACAGGGTGTTGCATCTATTCATTTTTTTTGCTGTGATTAGTGCTAGTAGTTGTAGTAGCCTTGTAGATCCATTCCAAAGTTTTTGATTTACTTTGAAGGATTTTAAGAAATGTTGAATATTGAAATTTGTTGACAGTTTTTGTTTGGTAGATGTTTTAACATGAATTAGACATCACACATTAAGACTTGAAAGAACAAATACGGACAGTGCACCATGGAGAAAGATTTGTTTGACTGTATTTCTGCAATGTAGAAATGACAGTGATGATGCCATAACTGTAACCGAGTATCGCGAGAAGAGCTATGCGATTAATCAACTACAAAAGTAAGAGTCGACTATCAGCACTAATACTGTGTACCTAGCAGAGCAAAAAGCGACAGTCAGAATTTAAATGCATACATTACAACGTAATATATGTGGTGTAAGAATCAGTTTTATTGAGACCCAGACTGCAATCAGAATAAGGATAGGCCTATATACAGTAACACATTGTAATATTGTATGTATTGGAAAGCTCACACCTTCACAATGTCAGACTAAGATTGGATGGCATGGGCTGATGAAATAAATGCAAAAGTGGCAAAATATACATCAGCCCCAGCAAGTTACACAAAGGGATGCAGGATGTGGACAGGTGCCTACACCATCAGTATGCCAGGGGCACCAGCATATGGCATTATCCGCACAATGCTATCCCTGGCAGCTAAGAGAAGAGCCACATTCCAGCATCTGCTCTTCAAAGTATTGTGCAAAGAAATTAACTTTTAAGTACCAAATCATTTCACATCTCCCACATATGCCACAACAGCCTATGTGTGGAGGTGTCACATCCATTGCTTGTGTCTCTGTGAGCCATCATAGCACTGTGACAGGCCCTTAATAAGACTTGCAAATTTACTAACCTGTTTACTGTAGATTTCGTCATATATCAGAGGAGAGTACTGCTTTTGTCAGTGCTCTGTAGAGAGACCTGTTTAGGTGTACTACATCAGAATGATAAGCTGCAGCCATTGTTCTACTGAACCCATTACATGCCTTGCCATCAGCATCAGTTGTGAGGTACATGATCGTACCCATTCTTCATAATAATAATCAGTTTTTTATCCTCAAAGTTCAACAAAATTCCAGTGACCTATTCACTAGTTTGTTTGTATACAAATGCTTAAATGCTTATAAGCATTTATTGGAAGTCTGAGCAGTTGAATAGCTGCACATAGAATGATACAAGACAAGACTTACGCTGAGAAACTAGTCAATATGATCTACTACAACGATTTAGGAATGTTGCTTGAACAGCGCCTCATTCTAGATCTGGTCACAGCTAGTACATAGCTCCCCTGAGTAGTTTTTGCAACAAAATCTGACAAAATACCTTTGAAAAGCAGTGCCAAAGTAACAAGTAACTTTTCTCTTTCATTTTAGGGCCAGAGTTTACACGATACAGGGAGTGATCACATTTTCAGAGGGAAGGCCAACTTGCGTCAAGTTTCCACCAGAGGGGGTAAGTAGCACCAACTGAGGGACTGTGCTTAAAACACATTCTGTGGACCCAAGCACAATTTAGACATGCAGTAGATGCCAGCCATGCTGATGGAATGACTTCTAATCACACTAGGGAATATATCAACCATTGGGAACTCACTTGTTTAAAGTTCAGTACTGTATTATTCATATAGACTGTACAACATGTGTGAGACACCATAGGAAGATTCACACAATAGACAGAGATAAATAAAAATGATATAGGTCATTACTTCTGAAACTATCATAAAAAGAGGTTTAAAGTGGATTTTAGAAATGTCAACTGTTACTTAAGCTGGCATACTCCTATTAGCTTCTATATCAATCCGCACCAAGTGTGCTTTTCAGAAAAAGTGCCAAAAAGCAACAGGAGACATCTTTTTTGATATGTCATCAATCACTGGACTGGTTTATGTTTTTAGTTCTACCATATAGCTTGTACTTTCTCTCTCTCTGAGTTGTGCTCTCCTCCTTCTGTATGCTCTGTCTCTCTTATATAGTCTATCATACTGTTGTTTTCTTTGCATCTGTTTCAGAGTCTGGATACATGGACTATTTGAGCTCACCTCTAATCCTGCAGCTTCCATCTTCCTGGCTATGGACTCTTCAGGCCCTTTATTTGTAATGTTTGTGGCACTGTGGTCCCTGTACTGACTGTTGCGTGAAATGTTTGTGCTATGTTTTGGATTGGAAACTCGAAAGCATTGTTGACTACCTCTGCTTTTTGAGTGGAAGTCTGAAACTGAGTGGACCATAAACGTTTGCTGCAGGTGGGTGTCTCAGGTATTTCATTTACAGCACTGATTTCGCTTAACTCCCGTTGAAATTTGTTAAAAGGAAAATAAACAAATTTCTTCGTTTTTTATCGAAATTTGCCGATTTTTATCGAAATTCCACGAATTTTAACGATTGGTGATCTCAGTCATTTCCTACGTGGAATTTTCAACGATGCGTTGAAATTCTTTTTTAAACGAAATAGAAGGTCAATATGTGGTAAAGCAAAACGTCGGAAAACGCGTAACTTTGTTTATTAGTATCAATTAGACTTTGGTACAGTTGTTTGAAAGCAAGAATATTTACAAAAGCATTCTCAGGCTTGCCTGAGTAGTAAAACTCAAAGAAACATGTAGTAAAACTGATGGGGGACATTTTCTGACTGAACCCCAAACACAGTGACATAAGTCTTAACTTTGCCAGGCTATCTTGGAGGTTGCAGTACAAGCTATGTACCACGAGGCACCCTTCCAGATAAGTTGGAGTGCTGTTTAACCATTAAAATAACAATGAATGGACATAAATAAACTTGGTTTACTTGCAGATTGCGAAAAATAGTTATTCTTAAGAGATGTAAATTTGGTTTTTTATTAGAGTTGAAGTATGAAACTTTGTTTCCGAGCGAAAACATGTTACTTGAAGCAAAATAAAGATGCCCCGCCCATTCTGCTAGGACGCTTCCATTTTTCAAAAATGCGTTTTCTCTTTTTATTTTTTTCTATTTTGTTTAATATAGATTTGGCATGAGACATGTTAATCAGGTTAACTTTGATGGAATAATTTTATACCAGAAGTGGAAAAACTTAACAGTTATTACTTTCATTTCGGATCATTTCCGAACAAGATAACACACTAAGGGTGTGACCGTTTAAACGATTAACTGTTTATCCGGCCGCAAATGCACTCCGTTTAGAAAATCACAAACCGTATAAACGGAAAATTAAAAAAAAAAAAATCAAATACATTTTAAACATGAAAATTATTTAAAAATATGTAAAGAACTGAGTAATGTACTGCAAACTATCAATAAAAAACAGAAAAACGATGTTTTAGGCATGAATAATGTGTTCAATATAACTATAGTAGTAGGCCAATAGTCACAAGCTCATGATAGTGTCGTCAATTCGTTTTCTCAGTTTATATTTGCGACATATATCACCCGTGTACACCAATCAATGGCATAGTGAAATCCCGTGTGAAAATATGTCGACGCCAAAAGACGCAAATGGTCGTTCTAGAAAGTAGGCCAGTTGGCTCTCTCAGGTCCGCAAGTATACAGCCATTTTTTCCACACATGGTATTATACTGTGCATGCATTGCGGGCGGGATTGCAACATACATAAAAGAATATGAATGAAAATGATAAACCTTACGATATTTTTCACAAATATTGATGCTTAGATAAGTGCTTCCTCACAATCAACGAGACGCCCAAAATTCGCTCCGCTTACGTAAAACTTCTATATATATATAAAACACGTGGAAAAAATTTGAGTTTTTACACACATAATAACCACTGACATTGGTCATAGAACATAAGTAGGTCATTGACATTTGAACTTGCCCAAGTTCATCGCACCATAGGAACGACACAACACATTGAACATGATGTTACATTCTTCCTCCATCTGGACGCCGAGTGTAAATTTTGGTGTAATATGCAAATTATGAATGGTACTGTGCTGCGCGGTTAAAATTTAACCTATTGCGACACCAATTTTGGGAAGCTGTTGTTGAAGAAACTTTTGTATCAAATGTAAAGTACTGTATCATGTATGTGACACAAGAGAAAGAAAATGAAATCAGAGGCTGCTACAACCCATCGCAAAACACGTGCGTGCGTAATTTGTTTTCTAAACATGACTTTTAATGAGTAAGCAGGAAAGGTGGGTAAGTTTGCTAAGTTAGGCGAGTTTTTGTTTAAAATCTTGTGATAGATAGACAAATATATTGTTTTTTTTCTTCAAAAGTTACGATGTTGCCGAAGGCAGAGTTATATCAATTCAGTGATCTGAACTTCTGAAGACCACGATATACTGATCAGGTGTGTTATTCTTTTCATCAATTATTACACGTAATGTTTGCAATATTATTGGGCCTAATTAGTAATAAACATACATTGATCGTTGTCTTGTTGCCTGAATTGCTACTTTTTTGAAAAAAAAAACCTTAATTATTGTACTCAAAATGTCCTATTTCATTAAAAGTTGAGTGACATTACGTCTTAAAAGCCGCAATCGGGAAACAGCGTTTAAAAGTTTAACCTACCGGCAGGTTATACGGTTAAATGGTTAGTGAAATATCCGTTAGGTCACACCCTTAAAACACACACACAAAAAAAACGACTTTATTGAATGAAAATATACTGAAAACCATATCGCAAAAACACAAAATCGCCTATAACTCGAAAACGGCAGGAGATATCGACTTTTGTCAGCTGCGTAGGGATTTCCTAAACCGAATTTTGATGCGCTCTATCCACCTGTGTCATTTATGAGCTTCTCTGATGTAAGCTGCAGTACGTAATTTCTCTATACCAGTTCCGCAACATTTATTTACGCAGTAAACATTGTTCATTATGTTTTCTTTCACAACGAATATTCAAAGTTGTGCTCCACACGCTTCACAGATATTGTTTTATGTCGTTCATTTTCAATTCTAGTTTAAAATTACATTTTCGAACGATGCATTCAAACATTCCTGATTAGTGAAACTAAGGAAGGATATTTGATTGATATGATTTTATGAGCTGTTCCACTTGAAAAATGATGATAAAATCGAAAAACAAAACATTTACTTCTCATGTGACGCATACCGGGAGACTCATAAAAACCCCCTTCTCATTAAATTTAATTTACATGCCGTCAGGCCAGTTGAAAGCCCTCCCCAGTAATGTTCGATCAGCTCTTCCCAATATACAATACTCAAATAAGCAATGATAATATATTCATTTTCCACAGGTTTCTCCCCAACTTGGGCCCAAGCCACTGCTTTATTTTCTTAGTAGTCATGGAAACAATTGTTTGCAACTCTTTTGCTGGCCAGGTGTTTTCAAGTTTTATTAATAGCACAACTTCTGATTGGTTTATTCAAGATAAACTTTCTATCCCTGCTGGATTGTTCTACTTATATATATATGAATGAATATTTGGTTTTCAATTAGCTTAGTTACAGGTAACATCCATTCCATTATGAACAGTGGGGGCAAAATAATGTTTGCTTCTAGAGTAAGCCAGCCAAAGCTTCTGCAGTGCTAAACCCCCCACGAAGATAAATACTATGCTAATTAACAGATGGTAGGCGTGAATTTGACAAAGCCAGGTTTATGATTGGACTAGGCCTCTCCAAAACTCCAAAAAGTTTGGTCGCTGGGGATATCCAGGGTAGGGAATGCACATGTAAGCAGCATACTGTAGGTGGCCCAGACCCAGGCTGCGACCTTAATTACCAGGGCAGTCCATCTGCATTCGCGGACAACTTACAGTAGCTGGGTTAGGGGGAAAGTAACAGGATGTTTTTTATTTTGCGTGCATTGAAGCCGGGGGGAGATTTTTTGGTTTGAAAGTGAGTGCGGTAAACGGTTCTGTAGTACGTCAAGTAACACAGGAATTTATTGGAAAAAGAGATCTCTTTGATATCCAGCTACGACTGTTTCATTGTGTAAATTTTTTTTTATTTCTTGTTTTTCTGACGCTGCGTTCATTGGTGAGTTACTTAAACTTATCTTAGTTTAATGCTAGCCTATAACTTAAGTACTTGTTACGATCGACCAAGACCAGTTTTTATTATCCTAGCCAAATAATTTTTCAAACACCTAGTACAGAACTTACTCTGTCTTATATACAATCAAACTTTTGCAACGTTTGTAATATTCCTCGGCCACTTCTGGTATAGTCTGAAAACGGCTGTAGTTACACTAAGGATTTAACGTAGGTCACAACCTTGATATGTCTAGAATTGCCTTTGCCGTTGTTGATCGCGATAACTTTCGTGGAAATTTCGTTGAAACTACGTTGACAACCGTGCCCGCAGTAGTCTAAATCTTAATGAAATTATTTGTTTTTTATCGATTTTCAACTTTTTTTATCGATTTTCAACTTATTTTATCGATCGTTGATTTTTTTTTCAACGGGAGTTAAGCGAAATCAGTACTGTAGTTGTGTGCTGTCAGTGTGGGATATTAGCAGAGATCTCTTTGTAGCATTTGGCATGAATGGAAATGTGTACTTCCTGCCCCTCTTGCATACAAATGAATGCTTTGGGCAATGTGAATGATTTCCAGTGTAGCACTTTGCAAGGCAGTCTTAACATGTTGATAAAGCCTTCACAACTTTGCAGTGGTCGTATTTGAGGGCTTTAATTCCTGCAAGTAGTCACCTCTGCCAGTACAAGGCAGGTCAAGTCCTCTGCAATGCACTTTTGTATCAAGTGCTTCCTAGTCACAGTTTGTGCAGGTAACATATCAGAGGAGAGTACTGCTTTAGCCAGTGCTCTGCAGAGTGACTTGAGTAGGTGAACTTGGTCTAACAGCATATGGTTCTCTGTTTCAGAATGAGTAGCTGCAGCCATTGTACCAGTGAACCCTTTACATGCCTTGCCATCAGCATCAGTTGTTAGGCACTTCTCCTTTAGTGGGCTCTTACCAGTAAGTAATATGGATGCACAAATCTTTCCACCATTCTGTTCATCTTTGACATTAGCATCTTTACTGAACAGCCCTCATTGCCTGGAAATTGCAACTTGTGACTCCTTCTTCTATTCATTTCACCAATTAAGTTACAGTTGTTACTGTGATTGTAATCAAAATTAAATTTATCCATGGTGACATTCTCAACAATTACATCTCTGTATTGGCTTGCACGAACAAATGGAGTCTTACTTTTTGCATTACGCAGACAGGTATGATATTGACGATCATATTCTGCAAAAATTGGAGAGTCTTTTGAGAGGTCATGCAGTTGCAGTGTCTTCTTTATACACCCCCTTTCTGACATATCATTTTCATTCATTTCTTCTATTGCAGGTCCAAACTGGTTGGCTGACTTTTGTAGTGTTCTGACAGCGGGACTGGGAAGAGAGATGCTGCTGAGCAATCTATGAGCTGCACTTGAACTGATCTACATCTGATGCAGGCCTAACTGCCGTGCAATGTTTAGTTCTGTGGGATTCTTGCCAGGTTTGCTTCTTGGTTTAAACCTTTGTAGATGGGCAAGAGCTTACAGTACCTTTGTTTCTTCAGAGAATGCATCCAAACACAACCTTTGAGCCAAGTCCCACAAATTCTTCATATCTAAGTTTGCAAGAGGAATAGGTGTCACATCAGAAGGGGTAGGCATGTCACCAGTGCGGTTGGCATCAGCTGTACGAGCTGTAAAACCGAACCTGTTACCTGGCTTCAATGTTGTTGCACGCCTACCAAACACATCTTTCCTTTTACCCATTAAAATATAACAATTTCCTAGTGACCTATTCAGTGGCGTCTTTCGCGACTGACTGCACTTTTATTCTGAACTTTTTTTCGATACATTTGTCTCCACTGGCGCTCACTTCACAAAGTTATTAGCCTCCCCAACCAAATGTTTTTTACCTACTGAAAGAAAGATAATTTGCGATGTGTTTTTCAATGGTTAAACTGATATTATTATTACCATAAATATTGTATTGACTTCCCCAATAATTCTAACCAATATGGAAGGGTAATAACACAGCATATGATTGTATGTTATTGGCATGCGATGTAAAAACCGGTGCATGACTATATGATATGCGCATTGACATGTGTAACACGCGAAACATGAACAATTTTGGTTATATTTTTCCCAAATCAGCGCCCCCAAATCATATTGGGCCCCTACGCCTATGACAGTAGTTCTATTAGGCATTTTTTTGGAGTATTCAAAATCATACCAAGTTTTTTGTGGTGGAGTATAAGAATCGCGAGATACAATTTATGAAAGTGGCAAGACAAACGTGGTAAATATGACTGATTAAAGGCCAATTTTGACCGAAATTTTTCAATTTTTAGGTCATTCACAATCACAGGAATATATGAATAGGCCTAGATAAACTGTAGTGCGACAGTCGGAAATTCCAACTGTCGCACTCCAATTTTCCAACTATCGTCAGTTTTATCAAGTTCGGGGGTGAGACACCCCCACACCCACCCCTCCTCTAGCCACGTCCCTGGGTGTAAGTCACAACTTCTCAAACAATCATTAAAAGAGGTTTAATGTGGAGTCTAAAAAATTTCAATTGTTAGTTAAGATGGCATAATCCTATTAGCATTTACATCAATCCACCATAAGTGTTCTCATTCAGAAAAAGCAACAGGAGAACAAATTTCTTGATATGTTATCAATTAGGGTCTGGTGTTTTCTTGGCAGGGATGTTAAGGAGCATGAAAGAGAGTACAAGTGATACAAAAATTTGGTCAGTTGAGGTAAGTTTAGACCAATTTAGGCCTCCCTGGAACAGCATACAAAAATTGATTTCTGCTGAGTAAAGAGGTTTGTTTACAAGTGAGGAAAACTTCAGTCTCTCATAGTAAACAAGCAATCTGCATGGTTACGATATTGAAAATTGAGGGTGCTTTGAATGGCCAACTTGTCAGCTATCCAGTTATTGGTTGCATTAAGCTTGTGAGAGCTAAATAGATTAAGGGATCACATTACTTTTTGATTTAGTGTGTATTGGGGCATTTCATAGGTGTATACTACCACAGGACCCTTTTATCATGCCGACTAGTATTCAGCAATTGGTTGAGCAATATTGTGTGTCTATGTGTAGGACATTTTATTTGACCGCATAAGAATTATAAACGTTTTCAGAAGTCCAACACCTGTTAACAAACAATTTAATAACTTGTTAGTACTTTTATTTTACCATCATTTGGTCAGCATAGAATGCCATTAGTTGAATCACAGAAACTATTTGATAACTATATTGAAACTATGAACAATCAACAGTGTGTTTTGTTTGTTTTCTATCAAAATAGGAATTAATGACCAAGTTCAAAATTCCAAGGCTGCTACTAGTGCTTGAGGGAAGACTAAAAGCAGAAAGAATGCCTAATGACAGAGAAAGAAGACATATTATACAGACACTGTGTGACTACATGGTAGGATATACATGGCTAAAATAGGTAAACAGTTTAATACTGTAAACTCACACTATATCATTGCCAAACAGCTCTAATAATCACGAGGAGCGATTTAATGCTGCAACGTTACACTGGATTAACTATCTCAAGACCCGACTTGCATTCGACAGATACTAATAGTGGGCCCAACTTACAATAAAGTGAGCCTAACAAGTAACTTTGAAACACTTCTTAAGTTCAGGCTCAACCTTGAAACTAATTTTTCCCGATGACCTTCAAAACTTGTTTTGTGACAAGCTCTGCTAACCTTTCAACCAGAGACAAAAAAAATCATATTTGCTCACGCTCGAAATGATGCTGATTTAATACTTGCGCGCAGATTCCTCAACATCATGTGTATTTACTGCGTTACTAGCGGGGCCCTATGTGGGTGAAAGTGATTTGTATGTGCTTCCCTCGTGCACTGCTGACAGCCGCCCGGTTAATACATTTGTATACTCCCACCTACGAAAACCAGTGTCTAATATTTATAATATATATATGTTTATGAGCTTGCCGAACGTTACAACATCATACAGAAAGCCGTGCCGGACAAAATTATATTTAATGATTATAGTAACATATACATTAGTTACTATTTATAAATATATGATATGCAAATATGTCATGCATAACCTATATACACGAGGTGTATGAGTAATCTGAATATAATACGGCATTACTTGTATATATATATTATATTTAATGATTATAGTAACATATACATTAGTTACTATTTATAAATATATGATATGCAAATATGTCATGCATAACCTATATACACGAGGTGTATGAGTAATCTGAATATAATACGGCATTACTTGAATATATATATATATATATATATATACATACATATATCTGTATATATATATATACATCTATATATATCTATATATATTATATCTATATATTATAGATATATATATATTATAGATATATATATATTGTAATAAACGTTAACTATTTTGAGTCCATTGCTGCTCGGAGTTCAGCGATCGCCAGGCCTACCGATCCGTAATAAAGTATGGGTTGCTATTCCATGAACTACCATTTGGGTTTGACACGGCTGGGTGGTTTCCTTTTGTGTCTGTTGCCATGTCTACAGCGCTCGCTTCTCTAGTTGAGCGTGTTGCCTTTGAGGGTGGTAATTTGGAGCTTTTCTTTGCAAAGATTGCATAGACCAGACTGCCGCTTGTGCGTCTGGACTGTGACACAATTTCCCAGTGTATTGAATATTCAGCTTTTTTCTCCTTGAGTTGCCAGATGTGTTTAGAGAGTTCCGTTTCTTTCTTATATCGGTCATGTTGGAATGATTTGGTGTGGTTGTTGTATCTCTTCTTAAATTCTACGCTGGCGAGGCCTATGTATGACGCGTTGTTGGTTCCTAACGTGACGGTGGCTTTGTAAATGACGTCATTAACAAGCAGTTGCCGCGAAGTGAGCAACTGTCTACTTCTCGGCAGTTGCATGCCTTTTCCTGGGGGGGTTGGCTCGTTTCTTTCATGACCTTTGAGTTGTGTGACTTGATGATCTGTTGCATGTTGCTCATACAGCTGTAACTTTATTTTGACTGTTGATCTGTTGAAGATTTTGTGTAGCTTGTTGGTCTGTGGGAATTGCTTGTCGATGAGTTTTAGGAAGTCCGCTGCAAAGTTGGTCTTTACGTTTTTGCTGTATGTGGGGTTGTACCATGTGATTTTTCTTGACCTGCGTTTCTTGTTCTGTTTGGTGTTTTTGTTTTCCTTGTTTTTGTATTTGATAGTATAGTTGTATCCAGCTGACCGGAGGGCATGATTGTAGGTGGGTGCTGCTTTCTTGAATGTGTCCTGGTTGATGATAGACCAGAGACTGTTCTTTCGATGGCTGGCGGTATGCTCTTTATTATTGCGGGCGGGTGGTTCGAGTGTTGGCTTACTGTATGTAGATTGGTTCGTTGTTTGGTTTTCTGTAGGGCTGGTACTCGCTGGTATTCATGTTCAAAGTGACGTCAAGGAAGTTGACTGTTTTCAAGTTCGTTTGGACAGTGATTTTTAGTCCACATGTATGAACGATCTTGATTAGGGCTTTTCGTATTCTGTCTGCTTTGCTGCCTGAGCATGACCTCATTACTGGTAGCCCATCGTCCCTGTATAGTCCCAAACCAGTGATATCGGGGGGTTTTCTCCAGTTGGTTCAAAATAAATAGTCCCACCAATTTACAAACTTCCGCTTTGTCAAATGCACCCATTGAGACGTGGAATTGGTTACCAGTGTCTCTCTTCTCTTTTGCCCTTGTGATCGTGAAGGAGAGATTGCCTTGCGTGCATGATAGTCTTGTATTCAGTATCACTGATTCTGGTGTATGCTTTGGCCCATGCTAGACATTTGTGTATGAGATCCTTGCTTATTGAAGGGTAAAAATCAACAATATCGAAGACCAGAAAGGTGAGACTGCTCTTTTCCTGTATATTTTTAATCCATTCCAGTACACTTGTGGTATGTTATGTGGTCAAGCATGGCCTTGCTCACTCGTCCCATTTCAGGTTTTTTTTGTGTTTATTAGCCTGCATTTTGTGTCATGCTAGACTTGTGTATTCATTGTCTATTTCGGTGGCGGTGTTGCGGTCCGCATATTTATATTTCTGAGATATGTTTACAGTTAGCAACCCACCATATTTGGCGGGGTCCATCTTGTAAATGTTCCTGGTTTTGTCCGCCTCTACGAAGATTTCTTTAGAGGATGTGATGTTTCTATGTCCTTCTTGAGGTTGGACAGGAACTTCTCCGTCACTTCCTTGAACTTAATGTTCACGACCATTTCCAGCATATCGGACTCGAATGAGACCAACTCCGGGATTTGTGGTGGGACGCATCTCGATTTTAGCCCGTATGCATCGGTGGTGGCGGTGTTGTCCTCGTCACGGCTGGTGTCACTCGTTTCCGCATCGGTGTCAGTGTCGGCCAGGATAAATAATGCTCTCCATCGCATCCGTTTATCAGCTTCTCTGTCATCTCTAGCAGTCTTTTCAAGTATTCTCTAGTTGATGGCAAAGGAATGTTCTTGCCCGAGTAGTTCATGTTGTATCGTTCCATACTAAGCTGTAAAAGCATGTACTGCTGTTAGTAAGTAGAGTGCTCAACCGAGGTTCAGGAGCCAAACTATAAAATATAGCTAAAATACTATCAACGGTGAGAGGGCTCAATACCGAAGTAGAGCATGATATATATATATTGATATATATATATATTGTAATAAACATTAAATTATTAAGAGTCCATTGCTAATCAGAGTTTCACTCTTGTACAAGTAGTTGTACAGCAATCGTCAGGCGTAATGATCTGTAATAAAGTATGGGTTGCTATTCCACAAACTACCACACATATATACATATACATATACATATACATATATATATATATATATATATATATATATATATTTATATATATATCTATATATATATATATTTTTGTCAAGTTTAGAGGATAAATCTGTTCTTCGTCTGGACAAGCATCATATTTCTTTACGCAGGTAGGCATAGTCCCTCCATATATGATGGGCTGTAATTGTTGTACTCCCCAATCCTTACTCCTGTGAGTCCTGTCACTGTACCCATCCCAAATCCCTACCTTTCTCACCCCTCTGGAATCCATTTAACATTCAACTGTTAGACCACACTGCTACTACTGTGGAACATTACGGTGGAGTAATTGCACACAAGAATAATCAAAACAGAATATTTTGGAAAACAAAAGTCGATAATAAGTAGTTTATTATATAAACAGTATCAGTAAATGGAGCAACAATAAGCTGTAACAGAAACCAACAGGGTAGGATGCAGAGATATTTATATATTGAAAGCTTTTATTTAATGCAGTTTGGTGCCTTGAATCATTGAATCAGCAATTGCAGTTTTTACCTAAGTACCCAGTTTATTAATGTACTCTCATTAAGAATCCGGAGGGGCACAGCCACTATTTCGAGGGAGAGAATTAGAAATTGTCTTTGATTTTCATTGAGATAGCAGGGGCACTACGGCAACTTTGTAGTTTTAGTAGGAAAACAAGGCTATTTACATACACTTGTGAAAAGGCACCAAGGGGCATGGTTTCCAGAGTGAGAAAAAACATGTACAATAGACAGAATTTTAAGACCAATTTTTTTTCAGTGGTTTTTTTGAAAACTGTACATCAAAACCTTAACGTTTCCTGCAGCTGCTCAATATTTACTGGCTCTTGGCACAAATTTCGCTGGAGTTTTGGACAATCTTAGAGCCCTGACTTAGATGATAAAGTTGTAGGATGATCAAGAGGGCACCTAAGGCATTGAAAGGGTTAAAAGGCATACCGCAAATGTTGCTATCAGTGATGGATGATTTTTAAGCTCATTACCGCAAGAGGTATTTTGCCATCCACCTGCTTCCTGACGTACATATTTTTACGTTCATTGAATGTGTTTTGTTTGTTCTTCTTTCACCCTCTGTCTGTCTACATTGTTGGTTCTCTTTTCTTTCATCATCCGCTGCAGTTTATTCTCCCCACAAAAAGTGGCTATAGAAAATTTAGGAGATACGGCTCAGTCCGAGTACAAGCACGGCTCATCGCTAGACATGGGAGTCCAGTGGTAGCGATAGTTACAGGGACACTTTAACCAGTCATAAGTAAGTTTCACTCTCTAAACATGTTTTATTTTAAGCAAGGTTTTGTCAGCTGGCAACATATTATCTATGTTTTATTCTTTTGTAAAACAATTCAAAAATAAGAAACTGACTGGTAAAAGTAACTGCAATGTATTGAGACAAGTTATTGGATAATCCCAAACTGAATGTTTACTTACCATAAATGTAACTTGTTGAAAGGTAACGCTGTGTCTTGGTAACGACATTTTAAACTATCTCAAGTTGTAAAGGATTGGGAAGGTTAATAGAACTCGATTTTGGGTGGGGGTGAGTGGAGGAGGGGTGGGCGGCTAAAATAAGCTGCTTAAACGATATGATTTTTAAATTTACAATATAAACAGTTGACTGTACTGAAAACTGCACAGTGCATTTTAAAGTAGACCACTATCTATTTCTTGCTGTAAAGCAGAACTGTTTGTGACCTTGTATTGAGTTTGTTTTGATCTCATCTCCCTTCATGTAATGAATAGGGAGATGAGATATTGTACTTCACCCCACATCAAAAATGTGAGTGGGTGAGTGTGCATGTGTATGTCTGTGTGCGTGAGTGAGTGAGCAAAACTAAGTATGTCGCAAACTCCTCCTAGACCCCAAGTCCTGTCGAGTTCAAGCTTGGTGGGTGGGTGCCTGACCATGTTAACTCATGCCTGCGTGATTGATGACGTCAAAGAGGTCGAAGGTCAAGAAATCTAAAAATTAGTTTACATGGCTTGTGTATTCCTATCTAGTAATTTTCTTTCATACTCTTTTATGGGCAGAACCACCTATGGTGTCCACCATGGAACAGCTCCCTGAGAGACCTCCAGAAGACTTAAATTTGGAAGAGACTTGGGAAGATGACGAAACATCAGACAGAGACAATAAATTGGAATCCCAAGCCCCTGTAGCCGATTCAGATCCCTTCTCTAATCTCATTATGGACATGAAAGCCTCCATCTCACCTCCGAGTTAAGTACAGTCTAACTCTTACCAGATCAGGAAAGGCTTACCAGACGATAACCTCCTGAAGGCAGAAGAAGACAGAAAAGTTTGTTCCAATTCTGGTAGCGACGTGCCGAACGCTTCATCAATCCAAAATGACAAGCTGATGGAAGTTTCCCCCGAAGGGATTAGAAATAGGACTAAAGTTGAAGAAGAATCGGAATGTGATTCGATCCAGCTACCAGAAAGACCTGCCGGTCTAAAACTTTCAGGATCACAAACTTTTTGAGCCACCGATGTTGCAGCTTCTTAAAAGATATATTTATTATTATTATTTGTTTCATCCCATAGTATTACAAGGTGAACAAGACAATAAAAGTACACATAAGTAAAAAATGTGAAAGGAAGTCAACTAAGAAACCCTTTTGGGCTTAATCGAATAGAGTACTCCCTATCTATATGTACATATATATATGTAAATATTTATATATATATATATATATATATATATATATATATATATATATATATATATATATATATATATATATATATATAAACTGTATATATATGTAAGCTTTTCTACTTCTTTTTTTTTTGTATCACCATGTGTGTAAATATTGAAGCACTAAGATATGCAGTATTTTTTCCTTGAAATAGCAAGAGATATAATAGAGAACACTGTTATGGAAGCTGTACTTAAAACTCTTGAAAAAACTGCTCTCCTAAATTTTAAGGAATAGTTTGGCAGAATTTTTTTCTGGGGAAATCTATCTTTATTTCATGCATAGTCTTGAATACTTCTGCAATACCATAAGACCATCTCTGCCCTGCACCTAAAAATACTGGGTTTTTTATTCTCTCTTGCATATTTTCAAAAGTGCCCTTCTCAAGGGTATCATGTTGAAAATTTTCTCATATTTACAGATGGAAATTATGAAGTTATGTCAATTGAGGTCATCAGCGGCCAAAATACAAAAACCTTGTAGTCTAGTTTAGTGAATATCTGTAGCATCGGTAAAATGTCATAATTAGGTGGTAGGTCCCCCTCACTGAGCATTACACTTTGAGCAGTTCTGTTAAGAGGTCAAATGTAAATTGGAGTCATCAGCTGCCAAAAGCCTGAAATCCTTGTCGACATCAAAATCAGCTGCGATTATCCTCATGCTCAGAAATGTACAAGAACTGAATGTTCTATGAAGAGGTCAAAGGTCACTTAGGGTCAAATTCTGACCACCTTGATCAGGCGCGTATCCAGGGGGGGCGTTGGGGGCGCGCGTATCCAGGGGGGGCGTTGGGGGCGTGCGCTCCCCAGGTAAGAAATAGAGGCGAGAAAAAAAGAGAGAAGAAAAAAGGGAAAAAGAGGGGAAAGAAGGGGAGAAAGGCAGGGAAAAGAAAAAGAAGAAATAGAGGAAATGGAGAAAAGGAGGGAGTAGAAAAAAGGGCAAGCAACTGGGAAGAGAAAAAAGAACAGTGACACAATTACAGGGCTGATCCCTATTATACACATAGTGTAGCCAGTGACGGATCGATGATTTTGGAAGGGGTGTGCCCTCACCCTACCCCTTACACCGACAACTCCATTTTGACGTTTTCATATTTCCTCTCTCACTAATATATATATATATATATATATATATATATATATATATATATATATATAAACAATTGTACAATTGTGCTATGAAACCAACTGTGGCTGGTCTCGACCGAGTCGTCGGGAACATGATGCATTTCGGTATTAGACCAGGATCTATATGCGAACTGCACTAGACATATGTCCTTCGATGCAACACTGCCATCCAGAGATAAAATGTTATACTCCGACCTGAATGCTAATTGTTACCCTAAACCTCGTACCGTAACTCATACAATGAATCTAAAAATAAATTCCGCATGTGATTGGAGAATTGAGCACATCTCCTGTGAATATCATGTAGTGCGTGGGGGGGGGGGGGCAGGCGGACGCACCTATCACTTCTTGAGATTGTTCCAATCTGCGTGAAAATGCCCCACCACCCACCCCCACAACCCCTACGCCCCACCCCTCATCGCTTCCCGATGGGTTACAAAACTTAAACAATAACCTTCGCCCGTAGTACCAAAACCTTGACAAAATCCGGCAACACACCACTTCATCGATAGATAACGAGTCTAGTGATCGGGCTGTGTATTAGTGATGCTAGAGGTCGTGCATATGGCAAGCCCTTTTAACATTTACCTCGCAATTAGACTTAAGTCGAATACATTTCACTTAAGTGGAATACATTCTACTTAAGTGAAATGTTATTCCACTTAAGTAAAATGTATTCCACTTAAGTAGAATTCAATATCCCTTAAGTAGAATTCCATTTCATTTCTATTTCACTTAAGTGGATATGCCTCCCACTTAAGTGGAATTGTATTTCACTTTAGTGGAAATGCATTCCACTTAAGTGGAATTGCATTTCACTTAAGTGGAATACATTTCCACTTAAGTGGAATAACATTTCACTTAAGCTAAATAGCCCATCTATTTCACTTAAGTGGAATACAATTCCACTTAAGTGAAATGCATTTCCACTCAAGTGAAATACAATTCCACTTAAGTAGAATGCATTTCCACTTAAGTGGAATTGTATTCCACTTAAGTGGAATACAATTTCACTTAAGTGGAATAATATCTTTTGCTCGTCAATTTCACGTAAGTGGAATTCTATTCTGCTTAAGTAAAATACAATTCCACTTAAGTGGAAGTGTTGATATGTGGCTTATATATAAATACAATTTAGGGTAATGTTCGTCGTAACGCATTCAATTGCTCAACACATATGATGATGTAGTCGATCCTCGTTGCACGTGTACATCATGGCTATGGCTAATCATTCACATCTAAACATTGCTGGAATGCGATCAAATAATTGTTGTTTTTAGAGACAATTCGAAGTGTTGTTTCCTCACTTGCACAGGGGAACAATCAGTATGATGAACAACAGAGGCGACGTACATCTTGTTAAAGTAACATAGGCAGTATTCGTAACTTTTTAGATAGTGAAACTTTTGACGAAATAAAAGATTCCATCCAAAATCCAAAAAAAATAATACGTTCTCTTGCCCTTGTCAATGCGTTTTCGGCTGTAGCTCCAACCACTTGTAATGTATTTGCCATGGCTTTATTTTGGTAATGGTATTCGTCAGGTACCAGGTCAGGTACGTACGTACTCACCTTGCACGGATGTTAAGTGCAAGCTGGATCCCGATGGACAGCCGATATTCATTGTGCACATATCGACACCACGTTCGTACACCTATCGCGGCAAGTTGTATATAATGGCGCGCAAAGGCATGGGCAAAGTTTGGCGTTGAATGTACTAGCCAATCAAATTCCACTTAAGTGGAATAGACTAGCCAATCACATTCCACTTAAGTGAAATAGACTATCCAATCACATTTCACTTAAATGGAATGCATTTCCACTTAAGTGGAATTGTATTCCACTTAAGTGAAATAGAAAGGACATGCCACTTAAGTGGAATTGTATCCACTTAAGTAGAATACAATTCCACTTAAGTGAAATGCATTTCCACTTAAGTGAAATACAATCCCCTTAAGTGAAATAGATTTAGCTTAAGTAAGATGCAGTGACAAGTTGATGAATTCAGCCTAAGTAATACAATTAAGCTTAAGTGGAATGGTATTCCACTTAAGTGAAATAGAATTCCACGTAAGTTAAATAGTATTCTGCTTAAGTGATATTGAATTCCACTGAAGTGAAATGTATTCGACTTAAGTCGAATTGCGAGGTAAATGTTAAAACGGCTTGCCATACGTGCACTGACCTAAATGGAGTGTAACCACTCCCGATTTTGCAATTTCCAAAGATCAGGCCCGAAAAATACCAAGAAATACCAAGAACACTGTGCTGTATGGATTTCTAGCAATATCTAGGGATGAATATCCCAAGATCTTACCTAAACTGAAGGCAGATAGAGAATCGAAACCTTCAGTGTACTGAACTTGAAACTGTGCGTCTTTCGAAATGAAAAGAATGTGGGGAATTGCACAATAAACAAATCAAAGTTATTTATTTCAGTCTCCCTTCAATTATTCGAATTTGTTAAGCAAACAGCAGATATCAAATCATATAAGTGAGCATGAAAATGGCGTTCCAGGATGAACAGCCTTCAAACCATGGGCGCAGATCCTGGTGCGGACAGCGGGACGCGTCCCCATCAACTTTTTCAGTAGTGGGGACATGATATACCGTGTCCCCACCAATTTGTCTTGACCAATAGCTGCATTTCAAGTTCCCCTGTATTGAACTTTGGCGCAGTTAGATCCAGCCCAGCCCCCCGGTTCCTACGCCCTTGCTAACCACTGCGTCACAACAACTGTTGAGAAATAATGCTGTTTTTCTTCAAAATGGAACGGAGGGTGATGTTCAAAATGCTGTACTTGTAAACAGGATAACTCAACACGTACACCTTTATTGAACTTCATATTTCAAATGGTCTTAAAATTGGCATTGTTTTCAGTGATTAATACTACATTACTCTAGGTTTGGCAGTAACTTGTGAAAATGTTTCATAGTGAAAATAAAACAATGTCATGTAACTCATTAATTATTAAAGGGGTGACAGAGCTGCTTTTCTTGCTCAAATTGATCAAAGCATATGTCCATGTGCTCATACATAGAGCATCTGTATGTCTTTATTTCACATAGGAAGACTGTTCTCTCTGGGTATTGAAACATTTTGGAATATAAATTCTACATTTTTGAGTCCTTAAAAGTTCTTAATTCTTTTGATTGCCTTGTTGCTAAAGTAATGGTCAAGGCAACGTTTCCTGAATCTGCATAGCTCATGTCGCGGAGCGGTTGAAAACTATTAATATACAACAACCAGTTAAAACAACAGTATCAGGCAGTATTTTATCACCCTCCGTTCCATTTTTGGAGAAAAAATTACGATTAAAACATTGAACACTTCTATCGCTTAGTATACAATTTCCGAGGAAACAACACCGTGAAACTGGAGAACATTTATGAATAAGAAAGGTTTGATTTGACTGCTTTGAAATAACGTATGACTGGCAAGATGCGTCGAGCGCTCTCTATCGGCCTCTTTTTGGTCAGTTTGCAACTTCAGAGGAACAATAGAAACCCGAAAAACTTTTAAAACGAACAAAGGATTCACAAACCTTTGTTCTGCCTAAAAGATAAGCAGAATGAAAATAAAATAAAACTGTTAGCAAACTGCTTATCCACTAGAGAGCCTGTGTAATAGAATGTGTAAAAGTTTCGATCCTAGCAGGATCTTCTTCAGAGGCTAAAAAAATAAGATAAGCAGAAAGTTTGGTTTATTGTAGATTTGTGTGCGCGGAATTAGCCCGATTGATACGGGGAAAGGGAAAAAAAATAATACGTTCTCTTGCCCTTGTCAATGCGTTTTCGGCTGTAGCTCCAACCACTTGTAATGTATTTGCCATGGCTTTATTTTGGTAATGGTATTCGTCAGGTACCAGGTCAGGTACGTACGTACTCACCTTGCACGGATGTTAAGTGCAAGCTGGATCCCGATGGACAGCCGATATTCATTGTGCACATATCGACACCACGTTCGTACACCTATCGCGGCAAGTTGTATATAATGGCGCGCAAAGGCATGGGCAAAGTTTGGCGTTGAATGTACTAGCCAATCAAATTCCACTTAAGTGGAATAGACTAGCCAATCACATTCCACTTAAGTGAAATAGACTATCCAATCACATTTCACTTAAATGGAATGCATTTCCACTTAAGTGGAATTGTATTCCACTTAAGTGAAATAGAAAGGACATGCCACTTAAGTGGAATTGTATCCACTTAAGTAGAATACAATTCCACTTAAGTGAAATGCATTTCCACTTAAGTGAAATACAATCCCCTTAAGTGAAATAGATTTAGCTTAAGTAAGATGCAGTGACAAGTTGATGAATTCAGCCTAAGTAATACAATTAAGCTTAAGTGGAATGGTATTCCACTTAAGTGAAATAGAATTCCACGTAAGTTAAATAGTATTCTGCTTAAGTGATATTGAATTCCACTGAAGTGAAATGTATTCGACTTAAGTCGAATTGCGAGGTAAATGTTAAAACGGCTTGCCATACGTGCACTGACCTAAATGGAGTGTAACCACTCCCGATTTTGCAATTTCCAAAGATCAGGCCCGAAAAATACCAAGAAATACCAAGAACACTGTGCTGTATGGATTTCTAGCAATATCTAGGGATGAATATCCCAAGATCTTACCTAAACTGAAGGCAGATAGAGAATCGAAACCTTCAGTGTACTGAACTTGAAACTGTGCGTCTTTCGAAATGAAAAGAATGTGGGGAATTGCACAATAAACAAATCAAAGTTATTTATTTCAGTCTCCCTTCAATTATTCGAATTTGTTAAGCAAACAGCAGATATCAAATCATATAAGTGAGCATGAAAATGGCGTTCCAGGATGAACAGCCTTCAAACCATGGGCGCAGATCCTGGTGCGGACAGCGGGACGCGTCCCCATCAACTTTTTCAGTAGTGGGGACATGATATACCGTGTCCCCACCAATTTGTCTTGACCAATAGCTGCATTTCAAGTTCCCCTGTATTGAACTTTGGCGCAGTTAGATCCAGCCCAGCCCCCCGGTTCCTACGCCCTTGCTAACCACTGCGTCACAACAACTGTTGAGAAATAATGCTGTTTTTCTTCAAAATGGAACGGAGGGTGATGTTCAAAATGCTGTACTTGTAAACAGGATAACTCAACACGTACACCTTTATTGAACTTCATATTTCAAATGGTCTTAAAATTGGCATTGTTTTCAGTGATTAATACTACATTACTCTAGGTTTGGCAGTAACTTGTGAAAATGTTTCATAGTGAAAATAAAACAATGTCATGTAACTCATTAATTATTAAAGGGGTGACAGAGCTGCTTTTCTTGCTCAAATTGATCAAAGCATATGTCCATGTGCTCATACATAGAGCATCTGTATGTCTTTATTTCACATAGGAAGACTGTTCTCTCTGGGTATTGAAACATTTTGGAATATAAATTCTACATTTTTGAGTCCTTAAAAGTTCTTAATTCTTTTGATTGCCTTGTTGCTAAAGTAATGGTCAAGGCAACGTTTCCTGAATCTGCATAGCTCATGTCGCGGAGCGGTTGAAAACTATTAATATACAACAACCAGTTAAAACAACAGTATCAGGCAGTATTTTATCACCCTCCGTTCCATTTTTGGAGAAAAAATTACGATTAAAACATTGAACACTTCTATCGCTTAGTATACAATTTCCGAGGAAACAACACAGTGAAACTGGAGAACATTTATGAATAAGAAAGGTTTGATTTGACTGCTTTGAAATAACGTATGACTGGCAAGATGCGTCGAGCGCTCTCTATCGGCCTCTTTTTGGTCAGTTTGCAACTTCAGAGGAACAATAGAAACCCGAAAAACTTTTAAAACGAACAAAGGATTCACAAACCTTTGTTCTGCCTAAAAGATAAGCAGAATGAAAATAAAATAAAACTGTTAGCAAACTGCTTATCCACTAGAGAGCCTGTGTAATAGAATGTGTAAAAGTTTCGATCCTAGCAGGATCTTCTTCAGAGGCTAAAAAAATAAGATAAGCAGAAAGTTTGGTTTATTGTAGATTTGTGTGCGCGGAATTAGCCCGATTGATACGGGGAAAGGTGATTAATTTTCTCTAGGTGGGTTATGGTGCGGTTATCTATAATTCTTTCGAAAATCTTACCTAAGGCTGGGAGGAGACTAACTGGTCGATAGTTTTGAATTTTGGTGCGGTCTTTACTTAGTTTCGGTATTAAAATCTGTTTGGCGGATTTCCATGGGGTTGGGAAATAACCCAGTGTAAGGAGTTCGTTAAATAGTGGGAAAATATGAGAGTTAATGAATATCGGAGGGGAGTTTTTAGGCATTTGGTCATTTATGTTGTCAAGACCAGTGGAGGATGCATGTTTAAGTGGCACTATACCAATTGTTTATATCTATTTTATTGAGCAGAGGGATGTTTTTGTTGAGACATCCTAATGGGTTGGTGTTAAAGCTGGTTGCATTACTGATAATTGTACGGTCTATTTCGTGTTTACAGCTGATATCGTATGGGGGCCATCGTAGATATTGAATATACTTTTAAAGTACGATTCAATTAGCTTTATTTGGTCTTGAGTTTTTGTGATGAGGTTACCTACGTTATCTCTAAGGCCTTGGTCTGTTTTACCTGTGTTTGGTGTTGTAATGGGGTTAAATGATTTTTTTTTTTTAATTTTCCAAAAGTGTTTCGGGTTTTTATCATTAATGATTAAATCGCAGTTGTTTTGGACGCGGTTTTGTTAATCCGCCAATATTTGTCTGTTTATTGCTATTTAAGTTGGTTAATTTGGGTTTTTAGAGTTGGGTCTCGGGAGATGATATAAGTTCTACATAGGCGACGTCTGAGTTTCATAAGTGTAAGAATATTCTTATTAGTTTTCGTTTTCTGTTTTGTTTTTAAGGGACAGTGTCTTTTGAAAGTATAGAAGATATGATGGGCAACGCTGTCACAGTAATTGTCGATGTAATTTAGCTCGTTGTTTTGGTTGTTGTATTTTGGGAGTCTGTTTTATTGTAATTATACGTCAATTCGTTATTTGGTATGCAGTTGAGGTTTATGTCTAGCTCAAAAACGAGTGGAAAATGGTCACTGCTTTAGTCATCTTCTAGGATTTGTATCGAATGTGTTTTAGTTGCGAGGTGATTTGAGGTTATATGGGTAGTCAAGTAGTTCTGTAATATTGTTTATTGGGTTCATCCTAGGTTTGGTATTTTGGTTAATTATCGTTAAGTTGTATTTATCACATATTTCTTAGAGAGACTTGCCTTTTTCAGAAAAAAATATGTGGTGGGCATTTACTAGGAGTTTTTTAATTTTTTTATTAGAACATTTTTTTTATCATATCGGTGGATATGGGCTCATTTGGGGGACTATAATCATACCACGAGAGTGTCCATTAGCTATAGGTTGTATTGAGGGTGTGTTATTCTTGCGTCAAATGGCGTACCATGGAAGGGGGAGTGGGGGGGGTTGGGTGGTCTATCTGGCAGTGGCGGAGCGTCCATACAGTCAGGGGGCGGATGCCCCCCTGACGGACTCAAATGGACTGCTGGCGCCCTTTTCAGCTTTTTACCACTTTTTATTTATATGCGATTATTGACGTTTTTAATGCGCTCTCATCTACCTATTGACATTTGTCACATTTTTTTTGGCGATGACACCTATTTATTCTTCATTTATCTGCATATTAGCAAGGCCCGGCAAGGGTCATTTCCGGCGATCTAGTGAGCATCTTTATTCAAATATTTCTCTACACTCCGTGCCAACCCGTGGTGGCGCTCCGCTTAGATAGTGTCGAAAGCGCTCCTACAGACCATCCTCGCCCCCTCGACCAATACCCCTAGCTCCGACACTGCAAAAGACCCGATAGAAATACGTATTCTTTATAAGTGCACAATTTTGAAAAACCCCTCTTTTCAGTCCCCTCTCTTGTCCTCTCTGAAACACCCATCAACATTGAAATAAGACGTGGAGTAGAAGACACCCTTGTCTTTGTTATACACAAATTTCGTGTAATTATCTGACCGGGAAAGTCTTGTTGTTTATAGGCCTATGATTTCTATAGTTTTTCATAAATCATATATCAGGTTTTTTTGCCCCCCCCCCGCACGCCCCCACACAACACCCAATTCCAAAATAAACTTCAGATTCGTAATCAGCGTGTCGCGAACTACCAGAAAAGATACACATTTATCGCCTTTGCGACAAAAAGTGTTTTCACCTAAAAAAAAACCGTAAGGGGTACGGACCTCTTGCAGTTTTTTGCCAAAATTGACCCATTTATTCATAAATGTCAAGATAAAACTCAAGATAACAAACAAAGGTTTGATTTGACTGCTTTGAAATCACGTAGGCCTATCACTGGCAAGATGCGTCGAGCACCCTCTTATGACACTTATTTCGCTCAGTTTGCAACTTCTGAGGAACAATAGAAAACCGAAAACTTTTAGGGACAACAAAATGTTTTATAACCTTTGTTCGTCGTAAAAGTTTTTCGGTCTTACTTTTCTTTGAGGTGAAAAAAAGAAATTGTCGCAAAAGCGATAAATGTGTATCTTTTCTGGTAGTTCGCGACAAGCTGATTACGAATCTGAAGGGTTTTTTGGAATTAGGTGCTGTGTTGGGGCGTGGGGGGCAAAAAACCTGATTTGCAGTTTTGCCAAAACTGACCAAAAATCGATCCAAAATCGATTTCGCCCAAATGACGTAACAGGGGGTAACCGATGCTCAGGAGCCCAAATTTGCAACTCCCAGGTCCATATCTGCTTCCGTGCGGGAGACACGTGGTCCCAAGAAATCTGCATAGCCCTCCAAAAGATTTTATTGATAAGATCCAAAGTACTATTTTTGAATTATTTCGAACGGGAAAACTGATAAAGTAAGGAAAATTACTATGTATAATGAAAAGGGGGGTTTAAAAAAATATATGTTCACAGCTTTGTTGGTGCTCTCAAAACCTCTTGGGTCAAGCGTTATTGTAATAATGCCAACACGGGGTATTGGAAGCTCTTTTATTTCATTCATCTCTGTCGCCGTCCGGTAAAGAGTTGCTTTTTAATTTTAATTTTCATGACCAGGATATTTCCTGTATTTAAAAATACCTTCATTGGACAAATTTGTATGGTTTTGAGTAAGCTTAGCTACCTTTAAGAAACCATCGGAAATTTGGTGTGCAAATCCCTAATAATTTTATTAGAATTGATAATACCATTGTTTATGACAAAAAAAGCTTTTACGACGCCGGTTTACTGTTTGTTAGGGATATGTTTTTGCTAGATGGGAAGCAATTGTCCAAATAATGCTTTTCTGACCAGTCTTCTACATTGTTAAGCTATTGTATGCTTTATAGAAGACTTCCTTTCACATTGTATATTTGCACGTGAAAAAACAAAATAAATCAAATCAAATAACTAATAATTATTTCTAAACAGTTACTGTGGTTAGTGTTATGTACTTAGAAGGTAAGACAAACTCTCTGTCTAGAATTCAACTCCCAGAGGATGTATTGTTTTGGTATTTCTTTTCCTCATTTTTCAGTTAAAATATTAGAAAAGCCTATCATTTCTCAATTAACAGTTACTGTGGCGAAGTTGTTATGTTGTATAATTTTGCATATTTATTATTGTTTTGTACAATGAAATTGTCAATAAACTGAAAAAAAAGAGACATACTCCTTGTCTTGAATTCAAACACCAGAGGATGCATTTGATTTTCTATTTATTTGCCTTCTAATGTTGTGAAGAATAAATATTAGAAACGAGTATTAAATCTCAACAGTTCTCGTGGCGCAGTTGGTAGTGCTCTGGACTGGGGAGACAGACAAACTCCATGTCTCCGGTTCGAACCCCAGACAGAGCATTTTATATTTTTGCTCTTTTACTGATTCCATTCTGGACTTTGAAGTTTAAATATTAGAAACGAGCATTAATTCTCAACAGTTCTAGTGGCGCAGTTGGTAGTGCTCTGGACTGGAGAGACAGACAAAACTCCATGTCTCCGGTTCGAACCCCAGACAGAGCATTTTATATTTTTGCTCTTTTACTGATTCCATTCTGGACTTTGAAGTTTAAATATTAGAAACGAGCATTAATTCTCAACAGTTCTAGTGGCGCAGTTGGTAGTGCTCTGGACTGGAGAGACAGACAAACTCCATGTCTCCGGTTCGATTCCCAGACAGAGCATCATGTCTGCGGTTCATGTCCAGACAGAGCCTTTTACTTTTCTACCCTCTGGAGGGAGTGGAAGTATAAATATAAGAAACAAAGTTTCTCCAGAGGGAACCAAAATGGTGTAATTGGTTATTCCATCGTTCAGTAAGCAATTGGTTTGGATTGCATCGGTTCAAGTCCCAGGTGAGTATTTGCAAAAGGAGTTCTGACAAGTGGATAAGGTGAATCCCGAAGGTGGGCGGCCCCCCTCCTGACAGGTGGGTAAGGTGAGTACCAAGGTGAGAGGTGAGAAGGGGTGGACAAGGTCAGGTCGCCACCCCTCTCCCTGACAAGGTAAAGGCGCGGACAAATGGAGACCGCCGCCACCCCTCCCCCTGACAAGGTTCACGCGCGGACAAGTGGAGTTCGCCGCCACCCCTCCCCCCTGACTAGCTAATCGGTAGTCGGGGGGAGGAGTAGTGGAGAATATGTTTTATAAAAACGACTAAGTCCAAACAGCAGGATCTTTAAATATTTGTAAAGCTTTAGAATCCAGAGGCCCACCTAATGGTCTAGTGGTAAAGACTTTTGCTTTTGCATCTCAAGGTCCCTGGCTCAAACTCAACCTCTGCTTTTCCTTTTACAATACTCATGTAAAAGGAAGAAAGAAAAGAAGAAAAAAAGAGTGATACTTTGAAATAACTTCTTTTTTTTAATGACAAATCAGTTCATGGACAGGATATACCTTCATCCCTCCCACCACGGTTAATACCCTTCAACTACCTGTCCAGAAACAGGTTATCCCTCATCAAATTATTATGCAAATACTAATCAACACATGCAATACATATTTCATAAACATTCTTAGTGATACCTGCATCTACTATTGAGATGGTTGGGTGACAACAGACAGTTATTTTCTATAATGTTTCTATTATTTATAATATCAGCCTGGGGGCAGTTATTTAATGATACTAAGTAGTCACATGTACATATGGGATAAGCCTATGGCTTTTTTACTTCACACCAGGTGGCTATCCAATTCACACCAGTACATTCTTTTTGGACATTTTTTTTTAAACATTTGGAAGACCATTTCAACATGAAGGGAAAAAGAATTGATTTCTCCTAGATAAAAATAATAACCCCATCTTACTTTAGCCAGACAGGGCTTGAATCCATAGGTTTGCTTGACAACAAGTTCCCAACAAAACAAAGGAGTTGGCCTTCCATGGCTGATTGATTATTCAATTTACAATACCATGGCACCCCTGCTACCATCAATAAAATTTTCTTTAACTTTCATTTATTAACTAAACCTGATTTTGAATTAATTTTAAATAACTTTTTAAAAATTTTACATTTTTGCCCTCAAGTTTGAAAAAGGAAACGATACTACCATAGCACAAACAACATACATGTGGAAAGGTAGCTCCCTTTCATTGCTGTCTCAATCACACACCCCCCCGCTCCGACTACCACACCCCACCAAATTATATACACGAAGAGTGAAAGTTTCTTTAAATATAGCCTTTTCATGCAGTAAACCTGTGCTGCTGCAAACTGAAAATTCAATTAAAAGATTCTCCCTCTTCACTTTCAACACTTTCATTTCTCCTTCTCTATCCTTCGCCTCACCACCCCCCCCCCCACCCCTGGTCCTTCCAACTATCATCTATAACTCCTGCCAATATCAAATTCAGTCACCTTAACATCCCCCCATAAAGTGTCAGTCAGTCAAGCACCACAATGTTTGTAGACCAAGAAATCAACACCCGAAACCCATTTTTAAAACTTTAAAGCCCCATCAAATAAAGATGCTGTTTTTTTCTTCTTTTTCTCTAAACAAGATAAACACACAAACACCAAATCCAAAATATATAAAATTCCAATTCCCATTTTGAATATTCTTCAAATTTTGTTTGCCAAGCCACGTTAAAAAAGTGAGTGTTATTCTTTTTGGCCTTCCCCCATCTTTGTGTTTGCATTGCAACAAGGTGTAGTTTTCTATACTAAAAAAAAAACAAATGAAATCAAATAAAACTTAAATAAAAGATGATTACAGCACATGCAGGAGAAGAGTGAGAGCCCTCCCAAATACTACCGGCTTATGTATACAAAAGACCTTTTTTCCGAAATCCTTTTTCCGACATCGTGGCAATACGAGAGTTACTTTTCACCCCCGCTCCACCATCCACGCAGGAACCCACCCAGACCCCCCTGCGGGGACGATTTATTCTGTTCCAGTTTCTCGTCCAAGGAGGGTAACTCTATATGGTTCAGAGCCATGTCAAAGAAGAGCGGTTTGCACGGTGACAGCTTAAAGTCCAGTGGAAATGTGGTGAAGTTGGGCTTGGCGGCCAGGTCCGGCTGGTTGGCGTTGTACCAGTCAAGCCATTCCGCCAGCGGTCGATTGTCCTTCAGACCGAGTTGCGCCATTCTTTTGCTGATGGAAGGTTCATTGGAATCTGAAAAATGAACGCAGAGAGGTTCTTGGTAAGCCATGTTTTTTTTTTAAAGTATTCTTGGGTGGAGGGTATTTTCTATGGGTGAGGATAATCCGGAGGGTGGGGGAAGTCAATTCAATTAACTGTGAGAAACGTCATTGAATTAGGAACCACCTACAGTAAGGCCTATTGTCATCTTTGTAGTAAGTTTGTCACCTTGAGCTACATTACAGTTCATAAGTAGGGGGGGTATATTTGAGTGGAATTTGGGATTCGAATCCCCGAATAGAGAAAGTTTACAAAAACTTGTTAATTTGCAGTCATTTTTTGTTATTGCTGTCACAAACAGAAATGGCTACCCACTTTCTATTATTTGTAGATGACAGAGACTGGTTCAATCGCAGACTACAAGGCCAGATAAACTCTTTATATTTTGGCTTTCAATTTCTTTATTCTGACAAATTTCGATAGTACAAAAAACAGCAGTTTTGATCCGGCTTTGATACTTCCTTGTGATCCCTGGACATCATACATTCAGCTACAAGCAAAAATAACTGTTGTCTGTCCTGTCCACCACAATAATCCTATTGTAATATTTTCAGACCCTAAGGGCTAATAGGTCTCTTCCCCCCTCCCCCCCAAAAAAAAAAATAAGTGTGAAAAGGGACGGTGCTGCTTCCAACCAAATGAATCTTTTCACTCATTGTTTAACCAAAGAGAAAAATTTGGGAAAGAAAACAACAGATTATTAATATAAAGGCCATATTTCTCTGAATCATTGTCTATGCTCCGATGGAATACATTTGTTCCAGTAGCAGGGTTCAATTCCCAGGTTCCAAATGGACATGGCAGTTTAATCTGCATTTTCCTGACGATCAGACCCAAAAGAGAACATCGATATGTCTCTCCACCATTATCCCAAAGAAGAAACCTTTCAGAAACTCAAGGGATTTCTTCCTTTTAAATTAACCAGGGTCCTACACAAAATTAACAGGGTAGTAACATGATGGTCTCTGCCTGATTCCCCCTCCCCCCACCCAATTTCTTTTCTTAATTTGTTGGTATTCATCCTTTCATATATAGTCCATCTTGCATTTTGCCTTTTGAAAAACAAGAATCCTTAATCTTCATCCAAAGCAGCAAAAAGTTTCTTTCCAAACACAGTAAATTGAATATTATTATTATTATTATTATATTATTATTAAGTACATACCTAGAATGGAGGCCACCTGAGCAGAGTACTTCAAGCTGTGATATCTTGTGCAAGAGTGTCCAATTCCTCTACCTCCACCTATTGATTAAATGAAACCAAAATCTAATCATGATGTCTTACACATTAAGTTTTTAGGGAGTGTCACTACCCGACAAGCCCTATAGGGTTTTTTAGTACACTTCCTTTCACAAGTTTTGTTTCTTATCTCCTTCTATGTCATATGTCATACTTATGTTAAAATAGAACAAAAATCAATAAATGAAATGAAATAAATGAAATTAGTTACCTTTTTTTTAATTCGAGTAAAAGTTTTGTTTTTGTTGTTGTTGATATCAAAACAAAAGGAGTTTAACCCCTGGTCGACCTGGCGAGAGGTCCTACGGGGGATAATAATTTTGTTTTTATAGAATAGACATTTTTTTTTCTTTTTCTTGGAGAGGTTGTTTATGTTCAGTCAGGGAATTGCTGGTAAATGAAGTCTTATATATTTACATAGGACAGGATAGCCATAATCATACCCGAGGTCAGAGTCGAAGAGTCAATTAGGGAGGGATTTCTAAAGGAGAGGAATTTTTTAAGTACTGAGAATTGTGGAGACGGAGTGGTTTCTATTGTTGGGTATGGAGTGGTTGTGTTTTCTATTGTTTGGTAACAATATAATCTGTATATATAAGTATACTTAGGCCTAGACCCATTTTGGAAAGGATTTTTTTAATGGAATGAGACTTTAAGTAGTAACAATTGTGAATACAGAAAGAGTTTGATTTTTGGGTAGTGAGTTGTTGCGACTTTGTATTTCAGGGGGAGGTCTTCAATCAAAGGGTCGTTCTCGAGGTTGTTTTTGTATAACTTGGTGTTGAATTCTTCAAGTCGGGTGAAAATAGATTTTGTGTTTGCTGCACGGAGAACATACAAAGTAGCAATATAGGTAGGGATTTTGAGTGTGAGTCGATAAGCTGTGGTGTGGATTCTGTTTAAAATTTGTTTATTGGGATTAGAGATGGTAAGCAGGGAGATTCTCCCGTAACTGAGAATCGGTTTTACTTTGGGTTTATAGATTTGAATAATTGTTTTCGGAGGGAAGTTATATTTGTGTGAGAGAATTTGAATGGATTTAAGTTGGAACCAGCAGCGTCCTGCAGTTCTGTTACAATGTGGAATTAAACGATAATTTGCTATCAAAAGTGGTACCGAGGAAGGTTGCATTAGGAGTAGCAGTGATTGAGGTGTTGAAAAGATTAACTTTGGAAATATGGTTATGGTATTTTGAGTTTATTATGGAGAAATTGGCTAGGTTAGATTTTGAGGGATATATTTTTGTTCTCCACATCGAGCACCAATTTTCGAGATGTGTAATTGCTCTTTTAATATTTAGTTCCGTCATATAGATATTTTTACTGGTGCTCCAAATGGCTATGTCGTCAGTGTACTGACTATAGTGGCATTCAGATAGAGGGGGGATGTTCAAATCATTAACAAATAGGGTGCAGGGGAGGGGGCTGAGAACAGCGCCCTGTGGAGTACCTGCACCAAGTGGAATAGGTTTTGATTGTTGGTTTTTGTAGCATATTTTGGCATTGCGCTCACTAAAGAAAGAGGAAAGAAGTCTGGTGTAATTGGAGGGGAGATTAAAGTTAAGTAGTTAAATTCTTATGCCGTTGTGCCAAGTTTTGTCGAACGCCTTTTCGGCATCAAGGAAGAGGGCAGTGGTATCATGTCTTTTTATGAAGCCGATGCGAATTTCTTTGGAAAGGTGGAAAGTTTGGTTTATTGTAGATTTGTGTGCGCGGAATTAGCCTGATTGATACGGGCAAAGTGATTAATTTGCTCAAGGTGGTTTATGGTGCAGTAATCTATAATTCTTTCGAAAATCTTACCTAAGGCTGGTAGGAGACTAATTGGTTGATAGTTTTGAATTTTGGTGTGTCTTTACTTAGTTTCGGTATTAAAATCATTTTGGCGGATTTCCACAGGGTTGGGAAATGACCCAGTCTAAGGAGTTTGTTAAATAATGGGAAAATATGAGAGTTAATGAATATCGGCGGCCGACGGAGGGGAATCTTTTAGCATTAGGTCATTTATGTTGTCAAGACCAGGGGAGGAGGCATTTTTGCATATTCAGTGGCACTATACCAATCATTTATATCTATTTCTTTGAGTAGAGGGATGTTTTTGTTGAGACATCCTTAGAAGTTGGGGATAAAGCTGCATTACAGATAATTGTACGGTCTATTTTGTGTTGGAATCTGTTATCGTATGGAGGGCCATCTAAGATATTGAATATAGTTTTCAAGTATGATTCACTAAGCTTTATTTGGTCTTAATTTTTGTGATGAGGTTACCTACTTTATATCTAAGGCATTCGTCTGTATTACCTGTGTTTGGGTTGTAATGGGTTTATGATATTTTTTTAATTTTTCCAAAAGTGTTTTGGGTTTTTGTCATTAATGATTGAATCGCATTTGTTTTGGATTCGGTTTTGGTCGACCGCCGATATTTGTCTATTTATTTGTTTTTTAGGTTGGTTAATTTAGGTTTTTAGAGTTGGATCTGGGGAGATCATATAGGTTCTATGTAGGCGACGTCTGAGTTATTTAGTGTAAGAATATTCCTATTTAGTTTTGGATTTCTGTTTTGTTTTTAATGGGCAGTGTTGTTTGAAGGTATTAAAGATATGTTGGGCAATGCTGTCACAGTATATGCCGATGTAATTTAGCTTGTTGTTGTGGTAATTGGCAATAGTGTTGTTTGTTATGATCCCTTTTTAAATGATGTCCAGTCTGTTTTATTGTAATTATACGTTAATTCGTTATTTTGGATGCGACTGAGGTTTATGTCTAGCTCAAAAAGGAGTGGAAAATGGTCACTGATTAGGTCATCTTCTAGGATTTGAATCGAATGAGTTTTAGTTGCAAGGTGGTTTGAGGTTATGGCGTAGTCAAGTAGTTCAGTATTATTGTTCTTTGGGTTTATCCTAGTTTTGGTATTTTGGTTAATTATTGCTAAGTTGTGTTTATCACATCTTTCTAATAGGGATATGCCTTTTTCAGATATTTTGGTGCTACCAAAAATGATGTGGTGGGCATTTAAATCTCCTAGTAGTATTGTATTTTTATTAGAACTTTTTTTGATTGTGGATATGGGCTCCTTTGGGGACTATAATAGCTAATAATGTGGAGAGGTTTATTGTCTCTTTCGAGTACAATTTCAATTGTTTGGGTTTGTTTGGGAGGAGGGTGGCTTTGAGGTTGTTTTTTTCAGCAATAAGTACTCCTCCCATAGAGCGAGAGATATCGTGTCTGAAAGTTTGGTAACCAGGGATGCTAAGGTGGGAATTTTTATTTAGTTTAGTTTCGTTTAACGAAATGATATCCGGGGAGTGGTTGGCGAATATAGTAAGTAGGAGGCTTAATTTTGGAAGGATACTGTTGATGTTTAGGTGGAGGAACTTGACCGAAGGGAGTGTGCTTGTCATGTAGGTGATTGAGGAGGGCTAAATATTGAAAGATGCTTGAGACGTTCCATAATTACAGTTTCTGGGATATTTAAGTTTAGGTGTTTTAGTGCTAACACGGTGGCGTAACTGGCAAGGTCGTCAGATTTAATATTAATGTTGGCTTTTTGGAAGGTGTATTGTACTAATTCAATTACAAAGGTTGCGATATTAAGTTTTTTTTTCAGTGACGATTTTATTTGTTATTCCACTTTTAGGGGTAAAATTGGTTACATTCGCGTAGGTTCTTTGTTCTTGTTGTTTGTTATTATTTTCAGTTTTAGCTTCTTTAAATTTTGGGCATCCTTTGTAAAGGGCGACATGAGTCCCTGAGCAATTGGCACATTTTGGGTTTTCTTTTGGTTTGGGACAGTCTTTAACTCTGTGGTTTTCACCACATCTGAGACATCTGGTTTGATTTTTGCAAGTATGGTGGGTGTGTCCAAAAAGTTGACATTTGAAACATTGAGTGATTTGGGGGGGCTCGTGGTATTCTTCTGTTTTGTGTTTAGAGTATCCTAAGTAGAAACCTTGTTTGATTAGGGATTGTTGAGGCTCTTGTTCTTCAAACGTCATTTTTACTTTCCAAGTTGTATTGTTTGTGGCATGACTAATGAGTCTTTTAGTTTGTATTGGGGTGTATTCTTGGTCTTTGAGTTCTTGTTCAATATCTTTGATTTGAATTTCAGGGTTTATGCCACAGGCTACTACGGAGAAGTTTCTTTGTCATACTTTTTGGGGGATTCTTGGTTTGGGGTTGCCTAGTTTAGTCTTTTGAGTCCATGGTTTCAGGAGGATATTTGCAGATTTAGGGTCATGGGGGTGATTAGGATGTCGTTACTACGAAGACGGTTTATATTTGAGATCATGGCATTTGGTTTTTCTTCATTGATTAGTTTAGCAAGTGTTTATTGGGTTTTTTGATAGTTCTGGTAAGATTCCTGATACAATGATTGTTTGAGCGGACTTTTTGGTGGTTGGTTTGGAGTTAGGAGATGGGTTTATTTCAACGTAGATTGGACGTTGTCTTTTTCTGCTATTTTTGTACAGGGATCCAGTCATTAATGTCTATGTCAAAATCAGAGAGGTTTAGGTTTTCGACTAGGGGGGCGGTTATAGGTGGGTAAGGGGTTGTCATATTGGCAAAACAGCCCCTCCCTACAGGTTTTAAATGGCTTCTATACAATGAAATTGATCATAAACTTCACTTACCAGAAAGAATTAATCTCCAGCCTAAGACGGCGGACGGAAAGAATAGGAACTCCTTTTGAAGAGACACACTATGAATCGAAAGTGTACTCGGCAGCGTTGTGTTGGTATCCAAGGACGCGTACGTTTTGTAAATGGCGAGTAAGTCATAGAGTGAAGGATGATGGGGTGGCGCTATGTCAAAAAGCTAACTGTTGACCAACATAATCCACAGAACCCTAAGGTAAGGAGAGGAATGCAAAAGAAATTAGCCAGTTTTCTTCAAAGTAAGTCTCGTACATTTAGCACAAAACATTAAACACTAATTAGCAACTAATTCCAACAAATTTTAGGCTGTGATTGAAACTTTACTGGTGGAAACATAATTAAATATATATTACATTTTTATGAACCTTTCTTTCTTATGACTAACCTTGACTGTATATTGCAGCTTTCCAGCTTAGCTGGTGTTTTTCCATCAAATCAGCTCATCTTTGAGTTTTCTGATCTTGACAACAATCAACTGTCTTTTTAATTTACCACAACCCAGACCACACTAATTGGCAACTCTTTCCAACAATCTAAGGCAACAATCATCAATTTAAGACAACCAAATTACTAATTACAAAATGATTCCAACAAACTAAGGCACCAGGTCTCATTAATTTAGCACAAAACAGACCACACTAGTTAGCAAATCATATCAATAAACTAAGGCAAAACTTATAAATTTAATACAAACACACCACACTAACTACCAACAAATTATCACAGTACTCCTCTTCAATTTAGCACAAACAGACCACACTAATTAGCTACTCATTTCACCAAACTAAGGCACAATGTCTCTTTAATGTATCACGAAACAGACCACACCAAAGTACCGACTGGTTCCAACAGGCTAAGGCACCGTGTCTCGTACATTTAGCACTGATCTTGACAATCAACTGTTGAGAGGACAAGACTGATGTTCATGATACTGGCTTACACTGATGTTTCCCTTGAAACTTAATTTTTCTCCAATTTCTGTTAAATCACCTCCAGATAACACTTCCAGATATCTTTGTAGAGGACAAGCTTGAAGGATCTTCTCGTATTTGGTGGAGTTGAGATCTTTACCAAAGAGAACGTTTCCTCTCACAGTATCATTTTGGATCCAAGCTTGTTGAGCAACATAGGCCACAGATCTCTGATGAAAGGAGAGGAATACAAAACAAATTAGTCACTTTTCTTCAAAGTAACAGCAAAAGTAAAAAAAGTCAAACCCTGTTAACAACCAAACTGTCAGCCGTGAGATAAAACATGTATACTCTTCTAGAGGGGCAATTTGTGAAAGAAATGGAATTTTATGGTCAGATCAAAGTTATTGGACACTGGTTTGAACAACTCTCAAAAAAGACCTCACTAAATACCAACTCGTTCCATCAAACTAGGTACAATGTCTTATTTTAGACAACCAAAATACTTATTACAAATTCATTCCAACAAACTAAGGCAACAGGTTTCATTAATTTAGCACAAAACAGACCACACTAATTAGCAACTCATATCAATAAACTAAGACAGAACTTATCAATTTAATACAAACACACCACACCAATTACCGACTGGTTCCAATAGGCTAAGGCTGAGGTCTTATACATTTAGCACAAAAATGTCTCCTACATTTCTAATTAAAAACTAATACCAATAAACTAAGGCACCATGTCTCAATAATTTAGCACAAAAACAGACTACATTAATTAGCATCTCATGCCAATAAACTAAGAAACCAATTAGCTTCATTTTGATGTTGTCATGGATGCTTGGAATGAGTGGAATGTGTCACTCTGTACAAACTATATCATGGAACTTGTTCAGCCTTTCTGTAAGAATAGTAGTTTAGCACCAAAAAAAAACAACATCAAATACCGACTGGTTCCAACAGGCTAAGGCACCATGTCTCATACATTTAGCACAAAAACAAGAACACACCAAATACCCACTGGTTCCAACAGGCTAAGGCACTGTGTCTCGTACACTTAGCACAAAAACAGACAACACCAAATACCGACTGGTTCCAACAGGCTAAGGCACCGTGTCTCGTACATTTAGCACAAAAACTGACCACACCAAATACCAACTGGTTCCAACAGGCTACGGCACCGTGTCTCATACAATTAGCACAAAAACGCACCACACCAATTACCTTTTTCAATAGGCTAAGGCACTGTGTCTCGTACAGTTAGCACAAAAACAGACCACACCAAATACCGACTGGTTCCAACAGGCTAAGGCACCGTGTCTCCTACATTTAGAAATGATCTTGACAATCAACTGTTGAGAGGACAAGACTGATGTTCATGATACTGGCTCACACAGATGTTTTCCTTGAATCTTACTTTTTCTCCAATTTCTGTTAAATCACCTCCAGATAACACTTCCAGATCTCTCTGTAGAGGACAGGCTTGAAGGATCTTCTCGTATTTGGTGGAGATTATGATCTTTCAACCACTTGTTCTAAACCTGATCCAGCTTCATTACAGACATCCAAGACTCACAATTTTCTTCATCTTCTTCTTTCACCTGAGACAGTATTGTAAAAGATAAGAAGATTTCATATATTGGAAAGCAGATAGACATTGCAACTAGACTCATTTTTATACACTCCCTCCCTTCCTCCCCTCCCTCCCCCTGACTACCTAAACAACCCTGACTGCTGCCTCATTGATATAACTATGTATAAACAAATGTATACGATTGTGGTTTAATGGCAGAAATAAACGAAACAAATACCAGAGCTTAAATATTTCTGTGTTACTATAGTAAACTGCATACCCAAACGGAAGCATTACAGAATCTTCAATGTCTCAGACCTCCAGCAGGATGTTACAGTCACAGTTCATGGATTCTCCTTGTGAATCAGTGTGGCCAATGCAATGCTGTAAAGACAAATATCAAAGCAATATGTACAGTATATATATACCTTTGGTGTGAAATAAATTTTAGTATTTTTTTTAAAGTAGTTTTACATAAGATCATCTTCCAGTTTGCATATGCAGATACCTTTTTGATGAATGTTTACAAACATGAATAAACTGTACCTCTTTTTGTTACTAAGTGCCTGTTTATTTTTAATACTTGCAATATGACTCTTTAATGAACCTTACTAGACATTGCTATCAAACCTATGGAGTACTTCGTAAAATGCCAAAACTTCCTTTGATGTATATTGTTCACTATAATGGTCAAGCTGATTGAAAGGAATGAATTCAACACAATTTGAGAACATTTCATCAGCCAAACAATTTGGAGAGCATGTACTAGTTTAAACAAACTTAGCAAGCACATTCATGAGACACTGGAAAATTGAAAATTGTCTGAAATAAACATCATTCTGGAAACGAGAAACTTGACAAGTGAAATAAGGACCGACACTTAAGCTACAACATGTACACTTAGCAAAGATGAAAACTGGCTTTTCAGCCAATACACAAGTACCAACAACATATTAGTAGATTCATGGTAAACCCTCATGTGCTACCGTGACTTCTAGCACCTGTGTAATAATATTCTATATCAACAAGGACAGAGATACTATATCTTGTACTTATCTCTCAATACTCTTAATATGTGTTTACCATGAGTTGTGTTCCTCACAACTTTCAATCAATGTTTTCAAATTAAAAACCAAATTAAAGACAATTACTCAACAATGAGAGGTTGACTTAGCAAATTTTGAATTCGGTTTAATAATAATCAAAGTTTCAGTGAAACAGTTCTGCAGACCATAAAATCATGCCTTAGGCATCAAAAGAAGGCTATGATCTGATAAAGATATGCCGAGAGTTGGACCAATACTGTTAAGCCTAGCTTCAGGTCAAAATTATGCTAGTTGATCAAATTAATACATGTATATCAATTTAGTTGCCTATGCTAGGTAACATCAGCTTTCATGGAGAGTTTTCTCCATACTTGAACCATCACTAACATCAATTAGACCACAGAGCTAGGCCTAATTGCTTGAGAATTTCATTTTACAAAGTACCGTTGCTTGTATAAGAAGCCTAGGATAGGCTAGTTCGTCCTCATCTCTATCTAGCCCTTGCTTTGGTAGGCTAGCCTAGGTTTCCCATTTTCATTTGGTGGCAGGCCTAGCCTGGGGCCATTTGTTCCCTCCCCTAACAACGTTATTTTCCTCCCACTTAAAAGTTGAGTAACTTACCTCCCCTACATCATAGGGGAGTCAAGTACGTTTTCACTGGAAACTATGATTTCCAGGGGAATTAACTAAGGTTTTTCATGGGAGGCATATTGGCTAGGCTATGTGGAAAGAATAGATGTTGTAAGTGGAATAACTGTAAGAAAAGATTTAAAGGGAGAAAGGTAAAGTTAAGGGTGAAAAATAACATGGTTAAGGAAACTAACATACTATTTTCAAGGGAGGAGACTGTTGTTCTGTAGGCTCTGACTGCATATTCTTGTAGAGTAAGCTAAAGAAAGTTGTGATAGTATGAAAATAGAAAATGTGACCAGGTACATTCCTTGTGTAACTGTTCAGTGATTGGAAGATAAAAAATGTTTGTGAATAGGCCGGATTGTTTGCATAGGATTGTATGCAAACATGGGGTAATTTACATGCGTGGAATTCATAGTGGTAATGGGTTGTTTGCTTGTATGGCATTCATTGTGGGAATGAAATAACAGACAATTTAGCCTATACAGTAGGTAAGCCCTCCTTGGTTCCTCTCCTTGTTTTCCTATTTACCAGTTTCTTCAATTACTACAAGTACAAGTGTCTCTTTGAAATATGTTCCTTTCTTTCACCAAACTCTCCTAGGCCTAAATCACAAGACACATTTACTACGTACAGTTGCTTCACTACCTAAATTAATTCTTTCCACAGCCAAGCCGTCTTTCATTCCTCCCCTGAAAAACGTTGGTTTCAACCCCCAAAAATAATTTCAGGGAGGAAACTATTGTTTTTATCTTTGAAAGTTGGAGAAGAAACCAATGGCCTTGCCTGTCATGATGGAAAAAAAAGGAAATTTGCTTTCATCCTAAGCTAATTTGTCCGGCTGCGAGTTAGTTTCTTGAGGATGTGTTCCTGTTAGTGTTAAGTGCTAGATGGCATAGCCTAGACTATGGTAGGCTACTCTGGTAGGAATTTAAAGACATTTAGCCTAGGCCTAGGCTAATTACGTTAGGCCTAGCCTAACTGTACTAGCCTTAACCAGAAAGAAATTAGGCCCAACCAGCTAGGTCTAGTATTTTGTCGGAAGATATAAAGTGACTTACTTTACTTACGTTAATTGTCTAGTGAATATCATATTAGGCCTAGATTGGCATTCCAACTAGTATGGACGCCAGTGCCTACGTGAGCTAGCCTATCGTTAGGCCTAAGCGATACTATTATATGATAGGCTAGCGTAATTTCTCACGCTCGCTGACTCAAACAATGTGATGTACTAACTTGCTCCACAAAACTAATACACAACCTTCGAGCTGGCGAATATATCTGCCATTTACATTCTTTGGCAGTTACCCCCCATACAGAATAGGCTACAAATTACAATTACGTATGAATTGTTAGCCAACGCCTGCCAGGAAGCGAACTGCACTGCTCGTGTAACCTTTCGTGAGCTTTATATACAGATCATACTTCGCGCTCCGTTGCTTTTAACCTTTGACCACGACCGTGTGCGTCTATGGCAAGCCATGTGGGACATCAACGTATTAATTGAAAAAAAAAAAAAAAACTAACAATGACATGCTAGATGCATATCCATTTGAAATCATTACATTTACAACGAAACAATTCAAATGGTCTCATAACATGGGCCTAAGGTCATTAAACATGTTGGTCAAGATAATTTATTGAGTTCGCTGCGAATCTAGTCAGTTGGTCTGGCATTAGGCCTAGGCGGGACAGTAGGCCTACTGTCATGATCAACCCGGGGGGGGGGGGGGGGGGCGAGGGTGTAGGTCTGGCGTATCCATGGGACAGACATTCTAAAGATAATAATTTACACTTTTTGAGGGGGACTCTTGGGGCGAATCTTGACATGTCAGCCTAAAATTGTTTAGCTAGCTGCATAAACATTTTCGGATACAAATTTTGGCAAAAACTGCTTAAATTTTGTGATAAAATGTCACATTTGAGATTTTTTAGATAAATTGTCTGAATTTTTAACCCATTCTCCAATATAAATGAAGATATTAAATGAAATTCACTGTTTCTGTGATCCATGTAGAGGTTTTGTTCTTAAAGTACAGTCTTACCTTTTTGTGCAGAGTTCTAGCATCTGTTCCTTATGCATGTCTTGAAGTAGAGGTTGGGTAAAGTAGAGGTTTTCTAAATTTTAATATAATCAATAGTTATATCTACTTCAGTTGCTGTAACTGTATCTTAGGTCCCCCCCCCCTCCTCTGACAGGTTTCATCTAGGATGAACCACTGGTGCTGTGATCGAGTGGATAAAGGCAATGGCATTTGAAGCAATGAGGTTTGGCAATCAGGAGGTTCTGTGTAAGGTGGGTTTATCATCCAAGAGCAGTCTACAGTTTTCCCATCTGAAATGAGTTTCTAAATTTTATATAAAATGTTGAATTGGAAGCCACCCGTAGTGTAAGTTGTGATCCATACGCCTGTGCGGGCTTCTCCAACATTTGTGTTTGGTTATGCTTTGTAAAAATAACTGCTCATTATTATTATTACAAGGGCCGTGTAAGCCCATTCTTATCTTTGGAGTGGGGGGAGGGGTATCTGCACTTGTTGGATGTGTAGTGCAATTGGACGCCAAGATTAAGAAACAGAAAACCACATTTACATAATGTTACCGCTCTGATATAAATCTTAGCTTTATAAGAAACTCAAAGGACAGCCATTTATTTTACCACTCCGTGGAAGCTGGAATCCTTTTTATTTATCAACAGCATACATACACACCATAATTGAATGATAATTAAACAGTAACATAAAAGATAAAGTACTAAAACTGAAAACATGATAAGAAAATGTAATCCCTTCATGAAAGTACAGTGAACTGGAGCCTCTGGAGAGAGATGTATACTAATACAAGCCTTTTAATTAGGTTGTGATATTGTGTGTTCAATCACATCTATAATAATCAACAATGTGGGTAATTATTAATAAGTACTCATTTGAGTGTGAAAATAAAGCCTACAGGTTGTCAAATAATTCACTGTTAACAGTTAGATCATATAGCAAACAGAACAAGTAGCTACAAAGGAACATACTTCCTTCATAAAATATCGCCCCAAGTGTCTTGCAGCATATATTATGTAACTTAATTATACTCAACTATCAGAGTGAACAAGAGAGTAAACAACTCTACAGTAAAGGCCACCATTTGAATACTGTACTATCTTCTAAATGAATGGAAACAGTTAAAAAGATAGTTCATACTGATCCAGTCTTTGATACACTGTGTATGAAACCGGTGGGGATTATAAAGGTAGGTTTTACACGCTTCACCATGATGTAAGAAATATAAGGTTAATAAAAGGAATATCATACCATCAAAGAATATATAACATTAACTCAAAGGTCACTGTACATCTTGTCCTTTGATGTTAAAGTCTCACTATGCATTCCATCTGGACGGTCTGAATAATAATGTTTTGGAGGTTTCTATTCTCGCTCGTTCTCTGAGATTCGGCCAAAATATTTGGCAAACAATGCACCTACAAGATTGTCTGCTTATTAACTACACAATGGTACCAAAAAAGGGTTAGGGAACAGTTTGTTCGTGTTTATAATGGAAGGCATAATGGGGCTTTATACCTAAATATCACATGAAAGTAAGTACAAACAATGAAGGATATTCATCAGAACACAACTACGAGGCAAGTTATAAAACCAACCAATTTACTCAGTTTTGAAATGTAAGTAAAAACAGAGGAGCTGTGTGCTATTCATGACCAACATTTTTGTTTGTGTTTACGTCATATGAAAAACTCAAAATACCCATATCCCAATGGATTTAAAGAAAAACTTGAAACCATAGAAAATAAGTTGACAGTCGGGTCAAGTAGCTACTGGATAGTTCCCTAAAAACACTTTAATGAGTTTTACTTCAGCACTGTCGAAATGGGTGCAATTAGTCCGTAAATATATGATGCTTGGCATGGCAAAACATGGATGGAACAGATATTGAGACTTTCATATTTAGAGAGGACAGAAACAAACAAACAAGCAGAGACTTAAAGTTGAATCCAGATGTCCTTTTATCACTGAATGGAGAATCGGTTGAGAGAGCATTTCAGAGATGAAGCCTGAATTGAAAGCTAAAAGATCAATCAATTTTGTGAAGTAGCATTTAACGTACTACACTTTTCAGTCAATTCTAATTACCACCAGGTGAAGGCAATATTATGCAATATTTCTGTACGAAACCCTTGGTGTATTTCTCCCCCTCCAACCCACGCCCAAAGAGGTGCAACTTCACATGGCTAATTAGCCTGATCACCTCTGTCCCTTCTGCTATATGAAAAGTAAAGTAAGACATCTTAATCCTCTCTTACATTTGATCTTTCTGTGGTTTTAAGAATTTTGCATATTTTAAATATTCAGGGTGGCATTTAACCCCCCCACTTCCCCACACCCATCACCCTTCACCACCAAGAAAAATGAAAATGGATGAAGTAAGCAGGGTGAGAGAGAACTTCAGTTGCTACTGATGTTTGTTCTAATAATTTAGAGAGAGATAATACGGAAACCTCAAGTCTGCAATATAAATCCACCGTGACAAAATGATGATATTTCGGTTGCTTTTATTCCCAAGATGCGCTATTTTTCTTGTTTTGTTATTAAATTTATTTCCTATTCCTGTTGGCCTGGTAACATACCGTCACAAGAATCCCACAGTGGCGCATCCTGGTTGACCGAGTGGGGAAGGAAAACCAAAACTTGCACCAACATCAACGACAACGACAGAGTAAATACAGACTTGTGACAACGTCACAGCAAAATCACATCATTGTAGCAAATGCCCAAAAAGATGGCTAAATTAAGAAAAAAAACAGTTTCTCCTTTCTCCCCTCTTTTTGGTCGAGGCAACATCCCAGTTTGGAGAGAAAGTCAAGCAATTTTGGGGGATCTAGTTTAAGGAGATTGAAGAAAGACAGGGTTTAAAGGTGACATGCACTACTGTAATTTGACTAAAAGTGGAGCTATATTCCATGCAGGCAATTTAGATTAAAGGAGCACTTTTTTCCCCATTTTTTTTGTTTTAAACTGTTTGTTAGCCAAACACTAAAGCTAGAAACAGTAAAAACATGATAAAGACTAACGCTAACAGCTAATATGGACATAGTCGGAGGTTAAAACTTCCTCTTTGTGTAATTTCTATCATTTGAACATCAATTATGTTCGTATTTGATATGGAATACATGGTTTGGTTTTTTATTGAGATTTTTCAAGCTGAATGCTACTTTAACTGAACAATAAACATAGAGTCTGGCAGGATCAGAACCGATGTTTTCAGAAAATCTGGCAAATCTAAAATAATATTCTTTGAGAATCTCCTGGGTATTAATTCTCTAAACTATAGTTTCATTATGAAATTATCTTCTTGTATTTTTTTTCTTTCTGATGTTCAGCAAAGATACACACATTACCATAAAAACATTTTTTCATGCAAAAAAAGGGTGAAAGTGAAGCTTACGAAAACAATATCACTTCAAAAATAATTTCAAAACAAAACATTCAATTGAATAGTAAACAAAAGCTGCAGGCAAGTCTTTCAAACATGTGAGTCTAGTCAAACCAATCCGAAAACAACTGCAATTTGGGGGGGATAGGTGGGGGGTAGAGGTTGGGTAGAACAGCACTGGTCAAACCGAGTTCACCAACAAAAGTAAAGCAAAGCATTGATTTATGACTCACATAAAAGGTGACATGATTTCTACACTTAAAACCAATCACTTTGTGTAATCATTAATGAAGAATATCAAAACAAGCCATAAGTGAAAGATATTTGTTTCCGAGTAAGCTGGCTTTAGTAAGTTGAGATTGATCAATTAATTCGATCTTATCAATGGAAGTTTGTTCAACCTATTGATTTTAACATGAAGTGCAACTCCAGTGGCATGTCCAAGTACTAGCTTCAGTGTCAATTTACCCACACATTTTACTGGGTGGAGTGGGGTGGGGGGATGAGGGGGGAGTGGCTAATATCTCAACTTTTCCCCGTAGCTCATGTACTTTCTTGTGGTACATTCACTGATATTACTTACATAGAACCTAACGGAAGGAATGTCGAGACCATCCGTTATTTTCACCACACTTTAATAAGTACACATGAATCGTATCCTAACAACTGTCACACCAGGCACATTGATAAAACAAAATTGCCCCCCCCCCTCCCTTTTATTTTCTCTCTTTCTATTACTTAGTGCTTGTTTTGGATTAATGATGAAGATTTTACAATTTTTCTAAGCAAGGATACTTAAGTTTTTGGCAGCCCATTGGTAGGTGCGGTCAAGATAATGCTTAATCAAATAACATAAAAATAATTGTTGGGATTGGGGGATAGGCCAGCCAAGCTATTACCTAACTACACACAGAAAAAAAAGACTTTCTATTCTTAAGTTAACTGGTACCTTGATCAAACTTTACCATATTATTAGATCTTAATCAATGTTTACAATATTACTAGAGGGTCATCGGGCTGATACAGGTGGTTTACTCTCGAACCAGTGTAAAAGCTTAAATGAAACAGGACACTGTTGTGCTGGAATGAGACGCGTTAGAACACAACAGGTAGCGAGGGCGCTTTATTCTGTCCTTGTCTACAGTAGCATACCTGTACAACTGCTGTGTAACCCTACACCAACTTATTACGGTCTTGTCCATGAAACAAAAAGCCTTATCAGCTGACATACTACCGAACTTAGTCGGTATACTTTATACTAGTATGCAAATCATAAACAATCTATAAACAGAAATAGGTGGGTGGCTCTGCTCTTCATAATCTAAAACAAGAGATATCCTTTAAGAATGTGGACTTAATAGATAATTTCAGAGGGGGTGGGGAGAAGAATGGAAGGTAGAGGGGGCCAGAGACTAGGAAAATTCCAACGCACCTGTGTTCTGCAAGCATCTCCATAAGTTATACCTGCCAGAACTTCAGAGATGGGTCCAGGGTGCGTCTTATCCCCAAAACGCTCTTGCCTAATCTGAAATTCAAAGAGTAGACAACATCCTCGTTGGTAACATTATAACACTTCTATTCATAGTCTCTCTGCCATTAAGGATGAGGCATTAAAAATTCATGCCTTTTGCCACCGCGGTCCTGGAACCAGCTGCAAGGAGCATGTGGCATGAGTGCTAAATGCCTCGTTCTGTTGGATGCAGGTGTGATGTCATCAATTTTTCATTTCTGGGTAATATGGTTACGGAAATTTCACCGGCAGACACTCTTTGGGACATCTATCAAAGATGTCAGAATGACAGAACACATAACATAGCACTAAGAAGACACATAACATAACACTAAGAGGACATTGAATAGTGATACTAAGGAGGAGAGATTTAAGAATGTTTAAAGTTCTCACAGCAAATTTTTGAGGCTTGCTAAGGGTCTGCTGTGTGTAAAATGATCCTGGGTGGGAAGGGGGTCGGGGGCGTGAGGAAATATACACCCATCCGCTTCAACCTACCATAAAAATACAAAAGTAGTAAATAGCACAACTTAAAAAACTTTCTTGGGTGAACCCTCCCTACATGTGGAAATGGCTCCCTAAATGGGGAGTCCGCTCCCTACAAGGGGAGAACCCTACCTACGTGGGGAGTCCGCTTCAACGAATCCAGGGCAACACCCACTGATACACTTTTACATTATCTTTTTTTTTTACCACTTTTTCTATAACATACCAGATACATCATTCACTCCTCGAAAGACCGAATTAGGGGAAAGGCGAAAAAATGGGAAAGAAGTGAGAGGAAGGAGAAAGTGGTGACAAATAACAAAAATTAAACAATCTATTAGAAATAACAGTGTATAACATCATCAACGTACAGTTTAAACCTTCTTCTTGTACTCCTTATGATCTTGTCCCTGTCTTGCAAACTGTTGTAGATCGGTGATAGCGACTGCATTACCACTCTTGGGGTCCTTGTCACCTACCCACTGTGAAAAATGTAACCAGAGAGAAGAGTTGTGGATGACGCATAATCACTGGGTTTCCATTTGGCCTGTTTCCTACAAGATTTCTAACCGCAGGAGCATAGCCAGGGGGCAGAGGGGGAGACCGCCCCCCCTCGATTTTTTTTTTGTATTTTTTTTTATGATATCAAAGTTTTATAGTAGCTGTTATAAGAGGTTTTAATATTTGTTCACCAATAAATTAACTGTGTCTGAATTTTCGAAAATTCCCTGACCAGCATTCTTCATCATACTTCCCTCTACTCGTGCAATTTTGACCGGTCTGTTAGGGGTTGAAGGTTTTTTTTCTATATTGGTTGTCCATACATGATATTTTGTGCAACATTATGGGCATGTTTGAAGTGAATTTGTTTATTCAAATTCTGAACAAATAATGGGCTTTAAAACCTCGAAAAGTGGGGCTGACAGGTATTGTGGGCCGTTACGTAGTAATACCTACAAAAGCAATGATCCACAGGAGATGCAATGAGGTCCAACATGATGTGTGACTGGTGTCAATCTTAAAATAGGTAATGGATGAAAAAAAAAACTATTTGGAAAAAACTTGGTTCTCAGGCAAAAGTGTACATCTGGTTGGTCATTTTCAAGCCTGAGAAGTGCCATTTTCGGTGATCTGGGGGCTATCAAAACCAGAAATTTTCTTGTACGCTGCGTGCCAACCGATGGTGGCGCTCCGCTTAGATAGTAATATACAAAATATAACAAAGCGCGAGAACAATTTGGGGGATGAAAGTTGCTACGCGCCTGCACCCAAGCAAATGTACCCCATCAATATTTGAAACAAATCACCGCCCCGGATCACATTGTCCAGAATGGTGACAATCCCGCTTTCCCCTCCCCCCCAACAACCCTTCTATCCCTGTTCTCCCTCTGAAAAGATCAAACATTTGCTAAATAAATAGCAAACAAACAAAGGATGACTAACTTCTGATAATTCCATCTGTAGGACATTTTAGATTTAGATCTTTTTGTTTCTGGAAAGTGCTAAAATCAAAACATTTTCATCCTCTTCGATGTCTTGAATTGTCAAAGTCCCCAAATTGCCTAAAATTAAGGATTGTGTCGGGTGATTCTGTCAAACGGATGATGTGCCTACCACCAATTACATGTCACTACTACTCAGGTGTATCTTTGTCTTGTAGCCCTCGTCTTCCCCTTTCTCTCCCCAGTTGGCGTACTTTTGAGCTACCTCCACCTTGGAGTATGTGTCTGGAGTGATCAGCCATTTCGTCTTCTCCTCTGCCTGCCTCCTGTTCAACATCTTGATCGGTGACTCGTATCTGCTCTTCTCAAATTCGTTGTCGTAGATGAAGTTGGTGGAGGCTGCTGGGTAGGCAAGTCGCTCTTGGGCTTCAGTTCGTGTCTCACAAACGGCTGGCCGTACACGTTGCCTGTTATGTAACCCTGTAACAAATTAAAAAGTTCCTGTGATCAAATTTTTGTGCTGGTTGCAGATCTAAGTCACTCTTACATCTAACATCAGCAGCACAACATTCCTCCATCTTTGTCTTCTTTGCTGTTTTACTAATGAAATGATCACATATCAAGTCTTCCACAAGTATATCTTTGAAAATCTCACACATTCGCTGTCTTTGGTGCATTCAGGACAAACTAATTGGAACATTCCGTTTCTATGCCATTTCCATGAAATACTGCACAATTTTGGATGCAGGTGATCTTGAAAATATTTTCAAAATGGGTGGGGTGTGCGACAGATCACTTGTAGGGAGCTTCATGAAGTTCCCCAAACCGATAAAGTTTGTATTATGTTCAATAGCATATGAAACCATTCTGATTATTAAGTCAAGAGCTTGCCAATACTATATATATATATATATATATATATATATATATATATACTGAATCTAAGAGAGTATCAAGCTGTAACAATTAGAGTTTCAAGTAAGACACAAATCAAATCAAATGGTGTATCCAACCATCCTGATACGTCACAGCTGTTTACTTTGACTGAACGAAGCTACCTGCTTATCCACACTGACTTCCTACAACTCACTTCTCACTGAATTATCTCACTTAATAAAGCGTATTAGCTTGGTACACATATGATCAAAAACCTCATACGTTAACTAGCGACGCCATCGGTTGGCAATTAGCATAGTAAATGCTTGCTATGTCTGCCCAGATCTTTAAATTCAAATAAGGCTAGTTGGTCTGCTGCACAGACGTTGCAGGCCAAGTGAGTTGGAATTTTTGCACTTTGAAATCTTACTATATTGTCCAAATGTCTCATCATGGCTTCGAACTCCAGTTCACCGACCTTCAGTTTGTGTCCTGTCTCACTGACCCCACCTGCGTCCTTGGCAGTCCCTTCGCCGACCTTGTCTCTGACTTCATCCGGTAGGTGGATGACATTATCCAGGCCTACGGCATGTATCTGTCACGAATAATTAGCATACGGTAAAGCGTTTGAATGCAGTTTGTTGTTACATTATCGAACACAAGTCTTACGAGCGACTCTTTTAATCTCTCTTATTCCTCCTTTGTCGTTTCTCGTCGCTGACTTTGCTCTGCTGGTCCTAACACTACTAAGGAGATTCTGATATTTGTCATCTTGTATATGCCATCCTAGGAATGAAACTCAACAATTTCATATAAGAGGACCACAACATCGTACATGATTTGCCGAAAGAAACCATCCGTTTGGCGTTCATGCTTCAAAAATACAAGACCCACTAAAGAGTCGTTTTTAGCTTAAATCCGGTTTGAACTTTCGTCCTTTTGATGAAACCTTTGAATCCTTCTCAATTGAAGCATTTTGTCTTCCATCTCTCTGTCAAGGGACAAAAGAGCTAAATACTGCCATTACAGAACAAACACAGAAATGCACTTCTCCTTCAACAGGCAAATATTTGAGCAACTGTCTGTCTGGGCAATAATACTTCATTTGTTCCTATCCAACAAAAAAAATTTGTGTGTCAACAAAACTGGACCAAACTTGGCTATTTGATAATTTGCTCTTTAATGAACAAAAAGATGTCAACTTCTCTATGGTGGATATAACCAATGCCTGGATTCTGCAAGGCACCTTGATAGCAAATAGGCAAGAGCATTATGTACAAAATGTATGAGGTACAATAGAAGCATTGTTACACTATCAGGAAAACGGAAGTTTGTGTTTATAAGCCTCTTCTCCTAACGATTTGATACAGAATCCTGTGCACGCCTGCGGGCGCAAGCTGAGCTCATCAAACTTACAAAGACCCTCAGGAGCATCCCAGCTTTCCTTTCATGATGTTAGTGTCATCACATTAGTATTTATCATACGCTTTCTGGCCAAGGTGAAGTGCACAGGCGCGGCAGTATTTGAATATACCGCGGAGGATTGAAAACTGAAGCCTTTCCAAAATCTCATCGATCATATTCATAGACTTACTGTTTTAGTATTCTGTGCTTAATACTCCCTTTTGAATAGATATTTATTCCTCTTGAATGTTATTCAACTTTTATTAGCAGATTGAATTTGAGTTAGCAGAAATAATGTTTCAGTTTTTGAGTCGGACTAAATTTATTCCAGTCCTTGCAGCCCGACTGAACTTTATTAACATTAGGCTGAAACTTGGAAGAAAATAAATTTTATCCCACAGCAATAGGCCTAAATATACAATAATGAATGTTCAGAACTTGCTGCAGTTATCCAAGAATATGGAAAATATTGTTGACCCATCGAAGAAGACCAAGCCTCAAAAATGTGTTATTTATTGGATGAAAGATCAACAAGTTAGTACAGAGTAGGTGATGGACAAAGAAAATGCAACTGAAAATGCAGTCTGCTTGATAAAGTGGAGAGGAAAGGGGCCGTATTCTAGAAAAATCATCAAAATAAGTGGTATGTTGACCTTTTTTCTGTTTCATTTCTATGTGTAATCATTTGAAACTTTCTGACAGTGGCACAATAACCAAGTTCAACTTCTAATTTTCTCCTGTCTTGTGCCACGATAAACAGCATATTTGCAGTTAATAAAATTAATAATCAAATTAAAATAAGACAAGGCTACATGTGTAGTATATTTCTTGTTTAGGCCTAAACTTATAGTGTTACTACAGTTAAGCTTATTCTTCTGGGTGCATGGGGCAATGCCTATGTTTGGTAATTATTTGGACATTCAGTACTTGGATTTTCCTAGTTTTGCCTAGTCAAACTTCACATTCAAGTCTGACGTTTCTCTTACCGTACTACAGAGATTTTACTTATACCATTGAAATAGCGTTATAAAAATGTAAAACATTTAAGTGTTGGGCATGCAGGGTTTAATGTGATTACATTTCTGTTTTTCATATGTGGTTATATGCGAGGAGCCAAATTTTTCATCATTTTTATAATTATTACGCGGGGGGGGGTGGGAGGAGGGCTAGTAAGGTTATATAAACTTTGTGACATGTTGTAAGACATGTGAAAACATGCTTGCTTGCAAAAAAAGTGGGGTCTAAAGCAACCCATCTCTCCCCCGCGTTGCGACGTCCCTGTATTATGCACTGAATATTATATATTATATTTTCCGTTTCTGGTGGGTGGTTATTGTGCCAATGTATATTTGTGCCCTATCATTATTAATTATTTCTATTTGTTTTATGTTCAGAGTACATTCACAGTATGTGTGGCAGAAACCAGTGGACAGAGCCACAGCCACAAGAGATGAACAAACGGTTTGCATACAAGTGCACGAATGCTCCAAGATACATGAAATTGAAGAAGCTGTATTTTATTTTTTCTTTGCTTTGTAATTTTATAGTTGTTGAATAAAAAAGGAGACTTCAGAATTCTGGTTATTCTCATTATTTGTTTGGAGAGTTTTAATCAATAAGTAGGACAACAAGCTGGCCAAATTCCTAACTCTCCTTACTTGGAACTGATTAGCATACAAGTATTCAATAAGTATTCGAGTAAGTATTCAGAAACCTCTCAAGCCTTCATAAAATAACTAATTAGCATACAAGTATTTGAATACTAGCGAATAAGTATTCGAGTAACTATAAGTATTCATCAGAGCCGAATTATTTAAATTAGCAAATACTTACATGTAAATGAGCTAAGTATTCAAATAGCTATTCCAAATCTACTTGAATACCTATTCGAATACCTATTTGAATACCTATTTGAATACCTATTTGAATACCTAACAGGTATTCGAATACTTCACTCATTTACATATTTTGGCTCTGACGAAGGCTTATAGTTATTCGTATTAGTTTTGGAAAACTTATTTTGTACTGTGTGTTATATGGTAAATTTTCTGAATACTAAGGAAATCTTTGAATACTTTTTGAATACTTATCGACTATATTCGTGTTAGGTAAGGGTAACTTTATTAGAAAGCAGATAATCCGCTTTCTAAGGACCATTGTTTGTTACCCAGACTCGACAAAAAAAACCACACACACACACCGATTGATAAAATTGTAGGTTGACAAAACCCAGACAACCAACTCTTGATGCTGCAGGGAGAAGAGAGGACCAAGTACTCCCATTCCTGCCCATCAACACCCCCCCACTTCCCCCACCACTTGAAATCCTAACCCACTAGTAAAGTGTGTTGCTGAACCTTCAGGACATACAAATAGAAAACTCAATTATGACTTTCATGAATGACCTCTAAGGGAAATTTTTCCCAGTTTCAACTGGTAGCTTTTCTAAGGATTTACATTAGCCAAAAGACCCTGGTTTCCAAGGTCAATAATGAAACACATCTCCCAGGTGGGTAACCTTGCCCTTGGGGTCAGACATCAAAAAGAATATTATGGGAACTTTATCGCTGAATGTCAACATTATTAGTGCACATACATGTTAGAAAGCAAACATCCCCTACTATACCTTAATCCAAATCCATAAATCCAATTTGGAGTCGGCAAGTCGCATTAAGACTAGCAATTATTCCAGTCAAACATACTTTTTCAACCGCTGTTATTTTCTTTTCATTTCATGGAGCAGGCTTTGCTATTGCGGGTGGCTTTCTGCTGTTACTCAGAACCTAGTTTGACTCAGGAAATAGCAAACAAAAGTTTGTACAGAAGCGGAATCTTGGGGGGTGGAGAGAGTTGAGGAGAGTGTAATGACTACATATTGATACAGAAGTAGACTATGCTAATGGCAAAATCAAGTTCCGTGTAGGCTAGGAGATACAATCATTCCCAAGACAATAAAAATTCCAAATTGATTATATTGTTTGGAAACAGTTTGAAAATTCAGATAACTTCTCTCAGAGGAGAGGGTCATAACAAAGATTAACTCAATCCATACCATTTACTTTGTGTTTCGAGTTGACTAATCTTGTCCATTTTCAACCCTAACCCCCTCCCCACCCCCCTTACCCCATTCCCGGCTCTTTAAAAAACAGCTTAAAAAAGGAAAACTCTGTAACTTTCACAGGTCTCCAAAATATTCTGAAATGGAGGAGAATGAACAAACTGTAACATAACCAGAAAACATTTGGCCTCACACTGCTAAGTTTTACAAGCAATCCGACCACGTTGGACCAAGTCCAGTTAATTCTTTACCTGTATCTCACATGCTGCTACACAGTTGAGGGCTAGGAAGTACGCCTCCTCTATGGACCCACCACAGCAGACGATACATGGTTACGCAAGAATAGGATCTTGTTTTTGGGTCCAGGGGCCCTGATGATTTGATCCTTCTGTTCCTCCTCGACTACGATCTCCGTGTAGTCATAGTATAGAGATCTCACCACAAATCAAGGCATCTTGACTGATCGGCAATAGGCCACACTTCATAGTTGAGACCTGTCAGATTCAAAGCAAACAATTCAAAATCCTCCATATTCTATGACATCTTTGCTTTTAACGATTTGCTTTGGTCAACGACTTGCAGGAAGGGTAATGCTATGCAAACATATTGAATATTCAAAGAACATTTAAAATCCTCCATAATCTATGACATCATTGCTTTTAAGGTAGTTTTTTTTCTTCTTTTTCTTGTGGTCAGCAAATTTATAAAGTCAACCAGGTATTAATCAAAACAAATCGAAATGTGACAAGTCAAGCTAAAGATCTTAAAAAAAAGTGATCAAAATCCAAGTAAAGAAAAAAGGAACCTGCTCTAAGAATCATGAAAGTAATTATAAAGGTGGATACTCACAGCAGCGGCTGTCGAAGTGTGCACATGTTAAATGCATTTAGTACCTGGTCTGGATTTATTATTATTATTACTATTGCTTTGGCAGACTTTTAACTTTGAACACTATCTATCAATATGTAGCAACTGCTTTGAAGTTGATGAGAAAAACATCTTTTGGCCGAGAAGCATCCAACATTGGGGTTATTCCACTCATCTCCAGAAGTTATCTGTTGATCCACAAAAAATGCCTTAGTTCATTGTTGCCTTTAAATCAAACAGTGAGTGACTTAATTATTTAGATTACACAAAAGAAGGCAAAACTATATCAAGAAAAGAATGCAAGACAATTGATCAAGTTAGCCATTAGCTAGCATTTGAAAGCAGTAGAGAAGACCAGCATATGCAGAGAAGTCTCCTTGATAATTGAAACAAACACTGTTGTTCTATAACTCTATAAACACTACCTGGCAATTGATTGGGTGGTTAGAGAAGTCTGGTTGCGACATCCAAGGGGGGGGGGGGTGTGGGTGGGGGGGGGGAGATATAGTATGGCAAGGGAAGGCAGAACTCAGTTTTTCTCTTTAAGCGCTGGTATTTTGTTCCCCAATAGCAAGCTCTACATAAAAAAATAGGAGGAAAAGGAAAACAAATGTGTAATAAACAATGCTTGATAAAATCATAAACTAGCTTTTAAATGTTGGAACACTCCTTTAATGCTCAGAAAATATTAAAGAGTGAATGGCTCCTTTAATATTAAGGAGTAGAAGGCTCTTTTAAATGCTTATTGCATGCAACCCACAATGCATCTCATGTCAAAAATTAACCTTCTATTCTAAAAATCATGGCTATAACCGACATATGATAAAAAAAAAATAAGATATAAAATCTTAAATTTGTCCAAAATCCATAACCATCTAAAAAAATATTTGCTTTGTCGATAGATGATAGCGGAAAGGGAATCAATACAGCTTATTTATTACAACTCTAAGTGTACATATGACCAACTATTCCCAATGCCATGGAATACTATTATGTACCAACGCCAACAACAATATGTACACAACAGTTACCTTTATCGAACACATGGACACGGCCATCTTATACTACAAAAACTTGTGATAAAACTGAGGGTGCTACTGGCAAATACCGCAGAATATGTACAACCTATCTAGCCTTATGCTGTCTACCAACAGAAATCACCTACAATATAAAATGAAATGCAAGCAAATATGAATACTTGTAATGTCTTCGTTCACATACTGAAATAATGATTCCATCTAGTACAGTAGTAGCAGGCATATCACATAATATAACACATGCTTGGACCTAAGATGTTTAAAAAGTAAGGAACAAACTTACCTGATTGTACCTGGTCTCCATAGCTGCCCTCAGCATACACTGCAAACGTACATTTTCTGCAACAGCTAACTTCACGTCAAACTACAAAAAACGCATCATATCAGTCAAAATCTTAGAAAAGTTACAAATGAAACATGTTATTACCTCATAGAGCTTTTGATGATAAACTGACGCAGGGAAAGTTAATTAAAAATAACTGATATTTTTGGATATATACATAAATCTTAGATTTCGTGTATAAACCACGTTGTCAATGGTCCTGACCACAAACTTTTTCAGGTTCCTTACCCGCAACTTCCTGGAGTTTTGAAGGCTGAAATTGCAAATAAACTAGTGCATATCCCTACACCAGTTTGAAGGGTCACATTGCAAATAAATTAATGCATATCCCTACACCAGTTTGAAGGGTCACATTGCAAATAAATTAATGCATATCCCTACACTAGTTTGGAGGGCTGAAATTGCAAATAAACTATTGCATATCCCTACACTAGTTTGGAGGGCTGAAATTGCAAATAAACTATTGCATATCCCTACACTAGTTTGGAGGGCTGAAATTGCAATTAACTAGTGCATATCTCTACATATAAATAGACCTATCAAAAAGCCCAATCCTTGAGATCAATTTTAAGTTGGTCTGACTTCATGAAGTCAAAAAATTGGATAACCAACCGTTATTGGATAACCAACCGTCAACCTGTTAACACTGTTCCTTGAGGAGCTCTTATATTTTCTACTTTCCAATGATCTCCGAGGTTAAATAGAGTGTGGTTTTCACTACATCATTGCAAATTGTATTATTTGAGACACTAATTGAGACAATATTTAGCAGAAAATTTTATTTTATTCCAATTTTGGAATACTTTTTTCGCTGGAGATCTCGGCAATGACGTCTTGCGACGTTCATTAGCCTACAAGATTGTTAGTACGGATTCTGCGACAGTGGAGAAATTAAAGGAGTGTAGCATCAGAGTTGCTGACAGTTCATATAAAGATACTGAGATTTTGTATGCTATCATGAATGATGTTGGTAGAGATGGAATTGCACGTTGTGTGAAATCTTTGGGATGCTGGATTATCACATTAAAAGCAAAGGAACAAGCTGATCTTATTTTGGACAGTGGACTCCTCGTGAATGGGAATCAGTTTCTACTGGTGTCAACAAAACGTTCCTAACTGTTAGTGTTTTTGGAGTACCTTCATTCATACAGGACAAAGATCTAACAGGAAAACTTTGTGAGTATGGGTGTAAAATAAGAGGCGAAAGGAAACGAAAGACCTTCCCCAGATTCCCAAATATCGAGAACGGAATACGATATGTACAGTTAGAACTACCTGAAGAACACAAGAGCTTGCCTTACGCAATTAGAATTAACAGGATTAATATGAACTTAAAGCACAATGGTCAAACTAAAGTATGCAATCTGTGTTTGGAAAGCGATCACATCAGGAGAAACTGTCCTAACTACAAATGTAAAGTTTGTGATGTCCAAGGGCACCGGGAAGCTAATTGCCCCAAGGTCAGATGCTTTAAATGCCAAGAACTTGGACATAAAAGCTTTAATTGTCCTGAGAGGTTTGAAGAGTATCGCCATGACAACACAAACGCTGGCTCGACCCTAGATACACATGAAAACGAAACACAATATCAGTCTGAGGGATTAGTCACTGGGTCAGTTGAACAGGACGATCACGCTATTCAAGAAGCTAACGAGGTCAGGGCACAGAAATCCGAACAAAACACAGATTCAACAGCAAAGAAGAACAATAACGAGAACTCCAGACACCCGAGTAATCCTAACCAGGAGTCAAAGAAAACCCACCAACAACAGCGAACTGAACAAAAGAAGACATTGCCAACACAAAAAGTAGTAGAACAACGGAGAACACAACCGGAGACTTGATCTCAGCGGATGGAGGGGGCAAGCACAAAAAGGGGAAACATCCAACCCCACAAAAGGCAAATATCCCTAGACGAAGACAGCTTTCAAACTATCAGACTAAAGAAGAAAACATTTATTCCTAATCTCAGCAGAGCGAGAAATGTCAGAACAAAGGATTCTTCAGCAGAACCTATGCAAAGATGATGGCGTTCATGTTATACATTTATTTATTTATAGCGATGCAAGCTGCAAAATACCTTGAAACAGGGGAGGAAGCTATCGCATGCAATTACTACGATATTGTCTCATACAACAAGATGTCTAGCGAACACATATTGTCTTTATTCCACCATAATAGTCGAAGCCTTAACAAAAACTTAGACAACATAACTACGTTTACGTCTCTATTGAAGGAGGATTTCTCTGTCATTGGATTTATCGAAACCTGGCTTACTCCAGATATATCCCCCCTAATCCATATCAATAACTATACGCTTGTTGAAAGGCATCGTCCCGAAAGGAGAGGTGGCGGTGTTTGTTTATTTGATAACAACGATTTAAATGTCAAACTCAGAAACGATATAAGCATTTTCAATGATTCTGTCAATGTTCATAGAGGTTGACATAACATCAGCAATGAAAAATTATACCATAGGCGTAATTTATAGGCCTCCAAAAAGTTCACTGCATATTTTTCTGACACACGTAAACAAAATTTTAACCCAACTCCCAAATGAACGACATAAGTACATTATGGGTGATTATAATATTGATCTTGCTGACAATATTAAATCTGCTGACTTTTTAAACTTACTATATGCCAGTGGATTTTTTCCTACTATTACCAAACCTACCCGTGTGGGTTGCACTTCTGCAACTCTTTTAGATAATGTTATAACCAATGATGACTGCAAACTAATAACTGGTATCTTTGTAACCGATCTCAGTGACCATTATCCATTATTTCTCCAAACTGCCATACACAAAAGTAGGCAAAGGGGCCCTATGTATGTGAGGAACTACTGCAAAACAAATGTACAGAATTTCTTCTCCACAATCCGAGATGCTTCGTGGGAAAATGTTTCATCCCAAACTGATGCAAACATTGCCTATTCTATGTTTTATAACAATTTCAATGCCATATATAATCAATGCTTTCCTGAGCAATGCGTCACCAAATCTAAGAGACGTCGAAAGAGACACCTGTGGATTACTGCAGGTATTCTAGTTTCTATCAAAAGAAAAGATAAGCTATTTAAAAGACATATTAAGAACCCGTCTGGTGTAAATAAAACTATTTATTCTCAATATCGCAATAAGCTCAATCATGTTATCAAATTTTCTAGAAAATTATATTTCAACAATAAATTTGATAATGCAAGGAGTAACCCAAAAGGCACATGGGATACCATGAACCAACTACTCCATAAAGGTCGTAAACAATCATCGTATCCCTCTTTTTCAAGGATGGTGACAAAGAGATTAACACCGACTAACCGATTAACATTGCTAATAAATTTAATGACTTTTTCGTCAATCTGGGGCCATCACTGGCAAGTAAAATCAACCACAAACGTAAATCACAGGAAGCTGTGAACATTGATGTTAACACTCATTCCATGTTTTCTCATCCTGTCAGTGAGGAGGAGTTGTTAAAAACAGCAGCCTCTTGCATGAAACCCGATAAAGCAGCTGGATACGATGATTTTAAGCCTGGTATTGTAAGACAGGTTATCCTATTTATTACCAAACCATTAACCCACATTTGTAATTTGTCGTTCAATACCAGTATTTTTCCTGATATGCTAAAAATTGCCAAGGTCATCCCTGTCTTTAAGAAAGGGGATTCAGAAAACTTTGAAAATTATCCACCTATATCACTCTTATCATGTTTTTCCAAAATAGTTGAAAGGCTTATGTATAATCGTATTTTTAACTTTATTTCAAAATATATACATTTTATGCCAGGAACAGTATGGATTCCGTCCTGAACACTCCACTGAGCTAGCATTAGCTGATGCCATTGACAATTTGTATAGTAATCTTGACAAGAATAGTACCTGTGTCGGGGTTTTTCTGGACCTCTCAAAGGCCTTTGACACAATAGACCACACAATTCTGCTTAATAAATTACATCGTTACGGCATAAGAGGAACCCCTCTTAATTGGATCGACAGTTACTTAGCAAACCGCTACCAATATACATCCTACAAAAATGCTCATTCCCAACCGGAGAGAATTCAATGTGGTATGCCACAAGGCTCTATACTTGGTCCATTGCTTTTTATCCTATATGTTAATGACATTACCAATGTTTCTGATAAAGTTAAAGTTGTTTTGTTTGCTGACGACACAAATACTTTCTTCGTATCACAATCGAGAACTTTATTTCATATTGAAGTATCGACTGAATTAGACAAGTTCAGCGACTGGTTCGCTGGCAACAAATTATCATTGAATATTGATAAAACAAACTATATAGTTTTTAATACTTCTAAAAATTTTACATGGAATGCTGATATTACTATGGGTAGTAAATGACTACAACAAGTCAATAGTACTAGATTTTTAGGCGTATATATAGATCATTAACTTAAATGGTGTGACCACATTACAACTGTCTGTAAAAAAGTTGCAAAAAACACCGGTGTTTTAGCTAAGCCTAAGCATTATCTGCCACAACACATATTAAAGATTCTCGATCAGACATTAGTCCAGCCACATATTACGTATTGTTGTAACATATGGTCTGGTACTAGATATACCAATCTGAATCCCATTTGTATTACACAGAAGAGAGCAGTCCGCCAACTCACACATGTATGCCAAACCACGGGACCACACAAATCCTCTTTTTAAGTGTTATAGTTGTTAAAAGCTGATGACATTATTAGGGTTAACCTTGCTACATTTGCTTATAAGGCATGGAATGGACTGTTACCAAATGCTTTTAATGACTACTTAATATGTAACAGTGATATTCATCATTACAATACCAGATCTTCAGGCAATGCACATTATAACAGGTATAATTCTACAATGGGGATGTTATCACTAAGGGCACGTACAATCAAAACATGGAATTCTCTATCAGACAATATTACAAATAAACCTTCTGCAAAATCATTCAGAAGAAACTTTATTCAAAAAATGATTGCATCTTATTAATTGAACATGTTCATTTTTTCTTATATATTTTGTTTTCTTTTTCCTTTTCTTTACAGGGAGTCCTCTACTTTGTTAAGCCATCTGAAGGTTTTTTAGAGGACTTCCTATCACACTGAATATATTCACGTGATAAACAAATCAAATCAAATTTGTGAATAGGACTGCATAATGCAATTTTAGTCAAGTATGTTAATTATTTAATCATTTCTATTTTCCTCAAGATGAGCTTCATTCTCAAAAGTTATACCTGTACTTACATTTTATGCCTTTGTTTGCTAGCTGGGTCATCTACTTGGTTATTTTTCAGTGGAACAGGTGTCACTTAACTGTTTCTTCTCCTCTTTACTGCTTGCATGTGTTCCTCTCATTCCTAAATTTGTCCATCAACTCCATGCTCCAGTAATCCTGTTTCAAAAGGAATTATAAATAATATCGAATGCTCTATGTTCACATACTGGGTAATCACCAATCACAATAAATCCCATTCCAACCCCATAGCTTCACACACACACATCTAATCAAATACACACACATGCTGTTTGAAAGCCGTTATTTCCTATTCACAGTTGGTTTGGTCTAGTCCAAACATACTCTGAAACTCTCTACAAAGACAACGATGCACAGAGCTGACCCTGTCAACCTAGGATAAGGAATTATATTTTACCAGCCCAGACACAATAGCATGTACATATAAACATTACTTACTACAGGATGAGCGCCAGGTATGGATGCCTTTCCCAGGAACGGGTAGCCCCCGCTGCCTCTGAGTAGTGGGCAGTTCAAGTGCAGCTCGTAGATTGCTCAACAGCATGTCTCTTCCCAGTCCTGTGGTCAGTACACTACAACCAGCTTGTACCAACATGTAATGAAAGAAATTAATCAAAAATAATATGGCACAAAAGAGGGTTCTAATTAAGAAGACACTGCAACTGCATGGCCTCTCCAAAGACTTTCCAATTCAGGCAGAATATGATCATCAATATCACAACCCTCTACGTATAATGCAAGAAGTAAGACTCCATTTGCTCCTGCAAGCCAATGCAGAGATGTAATAGTTGCGAATGTCACCATGGATACATTTGTTATTGGTTACCATCATAGTAACAAGTTGTGCTTAATGGGTGAAATGCAAAGAAGAAGGGATCACAAGGTACAAAGTCCAGACAATGAGGGCTGTTCAGCAAAGATGCCCTATTTCGGAGATGAACAAAATGGTGGAAAGATTTGTGAATCCAAATTACTTACAGGTAAGAATCCACTAATGGTCAAGTGTCTCACAAATGATGCTGATGGCAAGGCATGTAAAAGGTTCAGTAGTACAATGGCTGTAACTACTCATTCTGAAAGTGAACTTAACCTGTTAGATCAAGTTCACCTACTCAAGTCACTCCGCAGAGCACTGACTATATTAAAGCAGTATTCTCCTCTGATATGTTCCTGCAAAAACTGTGACTAAGAAGCGCTTGACAATCTTATAAATACCTGGGAGAAACCATCACTGATAAATTAGAGTGGGATGAACATGTAAAACGTATTCTAGCAAAAACTAATCAGCGTATGTTCCTATTACAGAAGCTTAATTTATTCGGACTAGACCAACTCTTATTTCTCTGTTCTATATTAAAATCAGCAATCAAGACCACCATTACATTCTGTTTAGCAGCGTGGGGTGAAAATACTACTGCTAGAGACATGACCAAGTTAAGTAGACTAGTTTCTAAAGCAAGGAAAATATGTCGGTCACATGACCTCAGTTCAGTAGATGAGTAGCTTGTCAGAGTATCACAGAGTAATATGAAGTCAATCATGTCATCCCAACATCCTCTGGGGCATCGGGTAGATTACAGCAATCAAACAGGCAGACTAATTGTCATGAGATGCTGAACCGAGAGATACAGGCGTTCTTTCTTGCAAAGGGCTATTCTCAATCTTGCCAATGAATTATGTAGGAAATAGGCCAAATATATGTGTCAGAACATGGACATAGTAGTCTTAATTTTTCGTTTTAGGAATCAGATTTTTATGTATTTTCGAAGTATTTATGATTGATTTATTGTCTGTTTTACTGAGATGGACTGAATGCCAATTTTTATGGTCAATAAATTTCTTATATCTGAAATATCAAAAGCGCTTTATCAACATGTTTAGAATGCCTTGCAAAGTACTACAGTGGAAATCATTTATATTGCCAAAAGCATTCATTTGTATGCAAGAGGGGCAGGAAGTACACATTTCCATGTATGCCAAATGCGCAAAGGGTTCTCTGCTAATATCCCACACTGACAGCAGGAAGCTAAACAAAATATCTGAGACACCCACCTGCAGCAAATGATTATGGTCCACTCGTTTTGAGACTTCCACTCAAAAGCAGATGTCATTAATAAGGCTTTCACTGTGACCAATCCAAAACATAGTACCACACTTTCGTGCATTGGTCAGTACAGGGACTACAGTTCCATACACATAACATATACTGTAATGTGCCTGAAGAGACCATAGCCAGGAAGATGGAAGCTGCAGTATTAAAGGTGAGCTCAAATAGTCCATGTATCCAGACTCTGAAATAGATGCAAAGAAAACAGCAATGTGATGAATTACGTAAGAGAGGCAGAGCATACAGATGGAGGAGAGCACAACTCAGAGAGAGAAAGTACAAGCTACATGGTAGAACTAAAAACATAAACCAGTCCAGTATCTATAAGAAAGATCAACTGATTCATGACCAGTTACTCTAGGATGAAAAACTACACTGATGATGAAGATGACAATATTTATCAGTGATGCCAGTAATTTGTAAACTGAGTCTATCCACACTCACTGTTATGAGTTAAAACAGTATCACTCAGTCAGGGAAGTAGGCAATCAAGCTGATGACCATAAACTTGGCAAGTGCCATCAAACTTTCAAGGCTCTCTGCTGTGTTTCACTGCAAGACACTGTTGAGAGATGTGACACCTCTCTCCACATGTAGGCTGTTGTGGCATATGTATGAGATGTCAAATGGTTTGGTCCTTAAGATTTCTTTACTTTGCACAATACTTTGAAGAGCATATATGTCAGAATGTGGAGCCTGCTGCCTCTTCTCTTAGCTGCCAGGTTAGCATTGTGAAAATAATGCCATATGCTGGTGCCCCTGGCTTACTGATGGTGTAGGCACCTGTCCACATTCTGCATCCCTCTGTGTAACTTGCTGGGGCTGATGTATGTTTTGTCAACTTTTCATTTATGTCATCAGCCCATGCCATCCAATCTTGGTCTGACATTGTAAAGGTGTGAGCTTTCCAGTTCCATATGTCTAAATGTATATAGGCCTAAGCTTATTCTGAATGCAGCTTGGGGCTCAGTTCAGCTGATTCTTACACCACAGTGAGTAGTAATATATGCTTTTAAACTTCTGTTGCTTTTGCTCTGCTACACTGCACAGAAGTAGGCTACTCACCAGATCTACAACTTCCCTATCAAATAAGCTACATGTACTACTTAGTGAGTGTAAGTCTGTGATGGTATAAGCTCTGAGGTGATGGGTATTACTTTCACTTTTCCCCTTTGAGGTAGCTGAGAGGTTTTTCACACCTACCCATGCAATCATCCCATATTTTATCATAAAGTTGAAATTTGATTTCTTCTTGAATATGAAACTTTTTCCTTATTTTAAGTTGCTAACTCTTCAAACTCAACAACTTGTTTCTGTTCTTTTATGGTGAGATCATAGATGTGAGGAGTTCATAAATACTGATTTAGTTTCAGAACCAATTCTACATGTTAATCTTCTTACAACTGTTTAGTCAACATCTATGAGAAAAGGTTTCCTCCTGTAAGTGAATGAGGTGTCAATGTTCCAAAAGTTTATTGAACCTTTCTGTCCAGCACATTTTTGGCATTTATATGTAAAATTCCACCTGTTTTCTGCCATACTTCCTCTGTGGGAAATGGTGTAGTGCAACCCTGCATTTCTGTACTGTAAAGAAAGAAAAAATAGGTAACTAAAATCCTGGTTATCAGTACTGAAGGGCTCATTTATTAAAATTACAATTCATTATTCTTAATCGTAGTTAACCATAAACATAGATTGAAAAACAGATCTTGTCTCTTACTATTTTTATAACCAGAACTGCATGTGGATTCCTAACATAGTTAACAATCAGCTATCTGCAGTATTCTGTTCGTAAAGTATTTGTGTAATGCGGCTGAGCAAGAGTCTTTCCAGTAAAGCTGTTGGAAAAGGGAAGACCACTAATGGAGTAAATGAAAACAATTAAATGATACCTTAAATAACTGTTGACCAGCTGATAAACATATTTATATTTTATATATTTTATATATCTGTGGGTGGGAAAGCAATTATTTACTCTGTCACTGTGAATTTCCCTCATGCAGCGGCATTGCTGGCACGACTCTTGCTCAATCGTGTTCGTGTTACATTTGCAAAGAAAAAGTTAAGCTTACCTTCTAAAAGGTTAAGTTAACCTTAAAAGTGCTAGTTCAAAAAGGTTAAGAAGGTTGGCTTCTGCAATTGCGTAGGCCTACAGCACACATACTTTATGCTTGACCTTATTAGTTTAGATTAGTTTAGTAAAGAAAAAGGATCAGGAGGGACACTCAAGTCCCCATCAAAGACCCTATAGGAGATGGAAGAAAACTGATGACACAAACGATCAGACCCGATTACCATGCTTAAAGTGCTTGTCCAAAGCATTCTTAAACCCATTCACACTACAGTACTTGCGAGTACAATTTTCTCAGGCAAACCATTCCACTCATTCACGACCCTATTAGAAAAAAATTTATGCCAAATATTAATGGTACTTTGTGACTTGTGGAGTTTAAGACAATGACATCTGGTACAACCACTATCAGCAAACATGAAAAAGTCAGTGACTATCAAGATACTTAATAAAGATATCACTTTTATGAAACCTACGTTTGAGTTGAATCTTGGTCTTGGTCACTGCATAATCTAGATCTATGGGAAGACTGTCCATGAACTTGTGTTTGAGTTACTTTATTTCTCTGAAATTTAGTGACTCTAGCCCTGACTCGTTGCATAACTGGTAATAGTTCCTGAAAACTCATCATGAATTGAATATGAACCACTGAATCAAGAACTACTGGAGACTAATAATTCTTCACATCCTTGGCTAGATGAAGTAATGGTTTCTAATACAAACGATGTACTTTATCAATCCCGTTCTTGAACCATTGGCCAGAAAATTGTGTCCTTTCTGGAGAGAAGTATTGAAGGAGAACCGGACTGATGGTGTGCTATTTATAATAATCCCTCTGCCTAATACAAATACCAAAGTATTTAATTAAAAAATAGTGAATTGCACATAAAGCTCCTAAGGCGACATCTTTGCTCTAGGTAAATTTAACTCTTTTCACAACACTTAGGACGAAATAGCATAAGCTCACCACTTAGGGCGACAATGGTGATTTAGTGTAATTTCGTCGCACTGGACGATTAAATACAATTAACTAGTTAATTAATTTCACATATACATGTCACCCTATGTGAAATTAACTCTTTCCACAACACTTAATAAATTAATAAATTGTGAAAGACATAACACCAGAGATCTACAGTCAATATGAAAAGATGCCTGTATACAGTATTTAGAACTGCTCAATGGGATCATTTCAACTCAAGCTGGATTCTAAACCTGAAAATTTCCAACGTATGAATTCTGGCCATTAACTTACATCACTAATAGTTTCAGAATTTGACTACTGTTCATTTGTCAGTTTATTGAGTCGTAATGACAGGCTCTTAGCATTACACTCATAAACACACATACTGCTACTTCACAAAAATGCATTGTGTTACATATTGAAACAATTTTACATAACACAAAACAGCATGGAATGAAAACAATATGACAAAAACAGGGAGTTTGCAGGAACTCACCAGGACTCACAAAAGCCTTCAAGATCTTTGCAATCTAGACACACCTCAAGGTGCCCCTGCATACTCAAGCATGACATATAGCCCTTGTTACTAGGATATATTGGAATTACTGGATATGAGTTTGCCCGACAGTGCCAAGTCTCATTGCAGGAAGTCCACTTCATCTCATTTGTTGTATGTAAGAAGAAGTACCTGGAAAGGAAAAAAAGTTACTCATTACAACAATGTTGCATTTCTATTGTAATTTCCATTTGTTCCTTTACCCTCTGGATTATCAGGTATAAATGAAAACTTTCATTCAGCTTTCACTTAAAATTATCAGAATTACTATTAAGAGCAACAAACTTATAAATCAGATACAGACTATCATCTAAACCCAGCCTTACAAAATGTGCATCCTCATTGTATTGATGCAAGTTTATCAGTCAGATCTAACTGGTGCCATGATACCTCTTTTAAAAATGACTAATTCCCTGCAAACCTAAGCAAATTCCCAATCAGTTTCAATGTTAAAGGTAGTCTGTATATGCCCCAAATTATAGGATGCTATAATTGCTAGAAGTTTTTAACAAGTTACTTTCATGTAGGCCCTTAGTCCAAATTGTTCTCAGACATTCTTAATGAACACAAAAGATGACTGAATGTCCCTGTGAGGTAAATTTCCTCAAAAGTTGTAATAAAATCATTTTAGAATTTTGACCAAAGGTGACCAAATTTGAATATTTGGGCCAACATGGCATAAATTTAAATAATACATTGAAAAGTTCACTTATTTTTTGGGGGGTTGCTTTGATGCTTTTCACAGAACGATCTATATCTCTTACTCATCTAAAAGTTTGCACTGGCTTTGGTTACAGGAAGTGCATGATGATGTGTAAACTGCACCAAGGAATTCTAATGCATCCTCCTGTGCAGTTGAATCAAACTCTGGAAGAATCTGTTTCAACCTTGCGAGACAGGAGGCCCATGAAGTTCAGGTTGAAATTGCTTGGAAGAGAGCTTTGATTACTTCCATTAATTCAGAGCTATGTCCATCATAGTGTTGAATGATGCTGCAAAGAAGCTATAAAAGAAGGAAAATTTAGATTTGTAGAAAATCTACATCTGACATGGGTGGCTCATCAATATAAGTGGAAAAGTTTAGGGTTGCAGCCTTCATTTGTATCTATTTTTTTATGATTGCTTGATGTTTCAAAGCACTTTCTTGGAAGTCTGTCACTAGCTTCTGTAGCTGAAAAGTTACTCTCATCAAGTAAAATGATAAACACATCATATCTTAATAACCATTTGTTGGAATATGCTACTGGGAGAAAGGAGTAGAGGTATCATGAACTTGACAAAGAGAGTGCCCATGTTGGAAATCTAGTATATTTGGGGGATAATAAAACTTAAAACCTTCATTGTTGAAGTGAAAATTATGATATTCAATTGAGGAATAAGTGCCAATCCTTGGGATGGGGTTGGAACATCACAAAATGCCCCTTGCAATTGTGCCCATATAGGTTGGGATTTTCCCTTCTCCAGGCATAGGAGTTTGTCAAGGATATGGTCCTGGCACAGTAAAAGTCTTCCATTTTTCAACATTTCCAGGTGGGGAGGATCAAGTCACATGAAGTCTTGCACCTCCGTAGCTTGCAATCCCTGCCTTAATGAATTTATTTCTAAAGCTGCATGGGTTGTCTTAGGTTACTTGCCTTTACAGTAACAGGATTGCTTTGTTCCTGAAATAAAAACATTTAACAATATTTAATGTGACTTTTCGAGCATGGCCAGTGATTTTCCACGATCAAGAAATTCACAATAACATGGATCTATATCCATAAAATAATGAAACGGAAAACTCAATTTGAAATAGAAAAACCAGTATTCTTTGCAAGAGTTGGATATATATGCAATAACTGTGGGGCTGTATTGACCTTGATCATGTTTCTCCCTGTAAGAAGGTAACATATATTGTGAAAGAGAAATATAGAACATAGGTTGGGGTGGGAAATTGTGCAGGGGGGCAGAGGTTTGTTTGGCCCCAAATATGCCAAAAGTTCCAATACGGTCACATTTGGTCAACATTTTAAATTGTTGTCATTACCACCCTGGAGGAAATTTACCTCACTGAGACATTCAGTCATCTTGTGTGTTCATTTAGAATGTCTGAGACCAATCTGGAAATAAGAATCTCAAGGAATGTAATTTTTGAAATCTTCAGAAAAGTGTGCTATAATTTGTTGCCTATACAGACTACCTTTAATTCAAATTTCTTCTATTGGATATTTGAATCATATTCAAACTTGGGCTGCTAACCTCATCTGGTGTGTTTGTACTGATGATACTGGCTGCAAGTTCCTGAAATATAGAATAATTAAATTTATGGATTACATGCAACAGGTATATTCAACAACCTATCACAGCACAGGTCAGCAATTATTTGTGTTAGTACACTGTGGATATGTTCATATGTATATCGATTCCTTTTGTTAAAAAATTCTTTCTTGCAATAAAAAATTTAAACGCTCCGAGACATTTATTGGATATTGAATACAAACTTGCATTTTTTTCTTTGTTAATTAAGGAATATGTTAATACATAGAGGTCATACCAAATTCAAGATCAGATGAAATTTAAGTCGGTCAATATCAGTCCCTATTCTGGAAATTTATGCCTGTATGAGGATTTCTGTGATGAAAGAATCAATGTTGATGAAAGAATAAATGTGACTTCATGCAGTGTTTTACAACCTGTATAAAATTAATACTCCAACCACACATGCAAAGTGCAATGTGGTTCCCAGCTACACCACTCTTTGGGGAAATGGTAATTTGATGGCTGTTCTTGCTGCAAACTCAGTCTAGACAGTGTGTTAGATTATCAACTCAACCAATTTTGGCCAAGTTCCTGATATTGTCGGCTGCAAGCCAGGAATCTCATTGGGTTGCTGCCACCACCATGAAGATTTAAGCAGTATATCATTTCTCCTATAACAACAACATTGGAATGGTAAAGCAACATTAACGTAATGATGCTATATCGCAATTCCCTTTTGAATTAAGTAATATGTTAAGGGACATTTTCTTAATATTTAGTTTGTTCAATATATGAAAAATCAACCAAGGTAAAATGCATTATGGTTTCCATGATGTAACATGAGTAATTTGTGTATGCGTTTGTTTGTGTGTGGGGGGAGGGAAGGGGGTTTGCACACACTTAATAGTAATTAAGGCTCTACAAATATTAGAAAAAGCTGGAAATGATGATTGAGATGCAACAAACATGGGCGAAAGTGGAAAATATCTGCCAAGAAAACGAGACGGACCATTCCTGCAGGCTATGAGGTATCATTATGTTAAGTATCAACTCAAATGGAATAAAATTCTTCCGATTCTGTGTTTATAACGAAATTTCAGCTGAACCTTATTTTGTCACACATCTCATCAATATGCAGCAAAATAATAGCACTGAAAACATTGCATTGTGTAACCAACCTGCTCAGCACAATAAAATTTAGTCATACCACATATGGTTGGTGAACAATTGCAGATCAGGTTTTAATGTTAAGCCCTGCCCACTCATTTCGTCGCACGATATCTGCACCAAAAGCAATAACAACCCTCCTTAGCTCGTCATTGCTGCAAGGATCACCTCAAACCAACCTACCATTCTTCAGATTGGAGCTAACAGTTATTAATGTTAAGCTCTGCCCACTCATTTTGTTGCACAATATCTGCACCAAAAGCAATAACGACCCTCCTTAGCTCATCATTGCTGCAAGGATCACCTCAAACCAACCTACCATTCTTTAGATTGGAGCTAACAAGAGAACGTCAGCTAAAATCTATTTTGGTCCCCCCCGTTACAAACATTCAATCAGCAGAATAAACCAGAGATTAAAAATGTTGTAATGGTCAAGCAACATGTTGATACTAGTTTCATGTTAACCCCGCCCACTCATTACCATGCATGATATCTACACCAAAGGAATTAGTTACTATATGTGGTTTTACCAAGTTGATCTGGCAAGAAGCTAATTAGAAGTTGAACATTTAATTGCTGAGTTTCAAACTGACATCACATAAAATTCTCCTCTCGAAACTAAGCAAATAAAATCAAATATTTGAAAACATTTGTCTGGAAACTGGAGTTTTCTAATTAACTTATTCTTCTTTCTTTTATTGTTGGCAATTATGTTTCATTTTTTAAAGCCATTGAGTCAAAATTGATTTATTGTGTGAAGACAGCTACAGCCCTTACCCTCACATAAGCCAGCACAGAACTCATCAAGTTACTGATTATTGTTAAGAAAATTATGGAGGAATCATGCCAATCAACCCCCCTCTCCCAACCACCCCCCTCCCAAATAAAAAGACTGTAAAGGAATCTTACTTGTGTGAAATTCTTTAAGTAAAATGGATTGAATTTCTTCTTCAAAGGAAGGCCTGTGGAACTGTTAATATGTGTGTACAGCCCTTTCTCATTCACAGCCTTGACTCCATATGGCCCAAGCCAAGAGTTTTCGACTTTCCCTCCTCTTCGGGCATCCTTTCTAGCATTCCGGACGAGAACACTTATAGAACCAACTTTGAAGCTCTGAATAAAACAAAATCCAGCATATATACGTAAACATCATATGACAATGTATATGTTGCCATTCATTTACCTACAGTGCAGTTTTCAATGCACAACATAGCATTATGTAATTACCTGTTTTGATTGCTACCTTCAATCAAAATTCTTTTTTTGCCGTTCTTGGGCTTTGCCAATATTTTCTTTTACAAAACCTTTGATTATGTCTTGCGACTGTGACATGAGTTGAAAAACCCTCTCCCGCTGTGCATCGCTGCAGCAGGAGATTCTGGTTGGACAATGGAGTCTTCAATGTCGACTAGTAACAATGGCTCTCTGGATATATGAAGATAATTAACAATCAATTATTCACAACACTTTGTTGACTGAAGAATAAATAAATTTTTATATATTTTATTTTCACTATTAAGACCCTGGAACCATAAATCTGAGTCACATCACATACTCAAACCAGCAGAAATATAAAACAGAAGTGTATTCTGTGCTGTTATAGGTCCAAATTGCATACCAGCCCAAAATATGATATACAACTGAAAAACAAAACCAATATCAGTGGCATTAATTGCATGTATCTAAATTAATTGGCATGCTTTTATAGTTTAATGAATGTTCATCTTTTGTACTTGCTATTTAGCAGTTTTTCCCAGGACCTGGGATGTGTCAAATGAGATTTTATCCTATAGAGGATCAGTGTAGCTATGCAGGATTTTTCCAAACTCTCTTGTCCCTGAATGCTTTTCTCCGTATATGACCTTTACAAATGTAAACCTCTATTCAGCAATGGTAGGTTTGAATTGTTACAAACCTTCCAAACATCACAACGAAAGGAGGAAGACCTGTAGAACCATGTTTTGCTGTACGGTACCCCATGAGAATGGAAGACAGTGTTTCATCCCAGTCATCTTGGTTTTGATTGACAACTTTGATGAGTGACATTTGCATTTTGCAGAGTTTGGTTGAATCTTTCATCCAGCCCATTGGTCTGTGGGTGGTAGCTGAAGGATACTCTGTGGCCCACCCCTGTCATGTCAAACAGGGACTTGTTCAGAGAATTAACAAATTCTCCTCTTTGGTCTGAGATGACAACTTTCATGCACCCAAATCTAAATAAATGAAAAATTAAACAAGTTGTTAAAGAACTGGTTATGAGTAATGCAGTAAACTATTGGCATCTTCAGAGTGGCCGTGTGGTTTAATCAGGAGAATCTTTTAGCACTTCTTTCAAATCAAGTAAGTTAAGCACTGAGATAACACCTGGTCTTGGATGCACTGACCGTTATCCCACTAACATTTTATTAACATTAACTTATAAAACAACTTCAAGAAATTCCTGTAACCATTTGGCCGCTTTCTGGGTCACAGGTAAAACTGAGAACAAATGCAGGTCTGCATAACTAACTTCAAAAATATGTTATGTAAAGTAAAAACAAAGTAGATGGATATATATACCTGGCCATGGTTTCAAACAGAAAGTTTGCAACGGTTTATACTGTTTTGTCTCTTACAGCAACAGCCTCTGGCCATTTTGAAAAATAGTCACATAGGGTTATGATGTACTTATTTCCAATGATGGTCTCTGCAAGGGGTCCAATCATATCCACACCCACCTAAAAAAAAAGGAAAATAGCATTCAGAACCATACACAATCATACCAACTGATGTTCAAGTGATTTATGTCTGAGTTTTGTAGACAATATACTGCTATTAAGGATTTCCAATCATGCTGAAAAATACTTATTGAAAGTTAACAAAAGATTACTCGATGACCGAATGTGCTAAAAGCAGGTATTCTTACACTGCTAATAAGGTGCGTACAATCAACAATTCTTGTACAGAACAGAATGCTGTATCAAAGTTTGCAAATACTTTTGATACTGGACAGTGAAGCTTTTTTAATTTCAATGACTTAAATTGCCTGATTTTGGCTTTTCTTGATTTAAAAGTATTACTGCTCACACTTTTCAGCACAAAGCTCGGTGGCTGTTTATTGCTCCCGTTAGTCTAAACTCTTTGATCTTTTCCGTATCAATCTTCTTAGATTTAATGTTGAATTTTCAGGGCACAGTCCTGACGAACGATATTTTCCAATGATAATGTACTCTTCATCGGTATCCAGCTCAGGAGAAGTCATCTTGTAATATCAGATCGGGCTAAGTAAGTTAACGGTCTCAACTCCTAATGCTTAACCGAAGGCCAGAACAGTGCGTGCAAATATGCAACTACTAAGAACTTTGTGTGCCTGCGCGTTACACATTGAAATGTATTGCTTAGTATAATAACAAGCATGGCCTGTGTTTAACAAATTTATGTCTTGTTGATCACTTTTCTTTGTTTCGAACTTGGAACCTATTAAGAGTTTATATATCTTTTTTAGTAAGGTTATGAATTAATAATATGTTTGTCTACTCATTATTATTGCCTTTAAATTAACAACATATGTTTGATTAATGGTGGAGTGGCACCACCATTAAGAAAAGAACAACTTTTAGAAAATTTATAGATTGTCACACTTTTCTACCATCTTAAATATAATGTCCAGAATAGTTTTAAGGTCTGGTCAATTCTAATTCATGAATTGCAGATATTAATTATATATTTTTCATTTAGAATAGAAGTTCTGTACTGTAATTTGAAAATTTGCTACCTTTGGCAACCTTGAAACGTGAACAGACCCAATTTCGAGGACGCTGATGTCAAACTCAAAGGTATAACAAACTTTCGTAAAATTTTGAAGACTTGCAGTGAGAGTTGTACAGTAAACCGCGAGAGTTGGCAGGCCTGCAAAACCCTAGCAATATAGTCTTCGACTTAAACGATTTCTGCTGATGTACTGAGTCTAGTCTAAGTCTTAACCCTATCGTTTTAAACTTCAGCCAGTGGCAGTAGGCCAAATTGTATAGGCCTAATGGAGTCTTTGGCTGAAACTGTAACTGTGTAAGGCCTAGCTAATTTAGAACTAGCCTTATGGCTGATAAGTCTGTTAACAAATCTTCAATCAGAGCGTTGTTGCATAGCATGCTAGGTGCTTACCCTAGGAGTATCTTAGGCTAAGCCATTACCATCTTCCATATACTTATTGCAATACCAACTGACTCGACCTGTTATTGGCCAAAAAAGGGGATATTGGATATTTACCCCATTTGGTAATGCTAGGCAGACTTAATGCTCCTCTGCACAAATTCATGATTAAACACACACAGTATTATTTCAGTGGTCAAGCCAAACATGTCTTCAAGCACAGGAAAGTAGTGCTGGCCAATTAGATTCAGAGCACTTATGTTTACAATCATACTTGTTGACTGGTGAATTAATTAGGTGCGCTCAAGGATGAATCCTAGTGGCAGTATTTGGGGTAGTTTATCAAGTAACAAATTCTTAATGCTCGAGTGAATTTGAGAAGGACTGTTTATCTATAGACAGTCTCGGCCTTCATGCATAGCATTAGACCTAGTAATATGTATGGCCGTGGCTATTCTTACGACTAGTTGTAACAATTAAACTATTCTTACGACAAAGGCAAATTCAAGCGCAGTAAAGTAAATAAAGCAACTGCGCATGTAGTAGGGGTAACCCTAACCCTATAAACATAACCCTAAACCTCAATCCTAACCCTTACTCTAACCCTAACCTGAAATTATTGTTACTCCTCATCGTAAAAATAGTACTTCTGGTCGTGAAAATAGCAACTGCGCATGCGTAGTCGGAAATTATTCTTACGACTAGTCGTAAGAATAGCCACTTTGAATATGTATTGCTATGCCCATAGTAGTACTAGTAGTAGGCTACTTCTTATGGCCATATTCAACTTCAATTCCTATGATTGAGATACACAGCTAATTGTCTGCATATAGGTCCAATAGGCCTAACTCAGCCCAGCTGCAGTCAGACTTTAGAATCTTGGTTACATTGGTTGCACTGGTATAACTACTGTAGGTCTAAGCTAGGCTTGTTATAACTCAGTCGTATAACTCAGTCGTAGGCCTAGACATAGGAAGCCATAGGCCTATGCTTGTTTGCTTTGATCTCAAATAAGTAGTAAGCCAAGCCTAAAATGGAACTAAACAGGAAATCCTGGACTTTATGACCAAAACATGCCGATCTACTCTTACTGTCGTAATACTAGTTGTTGAAGCCTAGCCTAGTACCGATTAGTAGTAGTGCCTATGGCCCTATGCCTATCCCCACCTTAAACAGCTTGGTAGGCCTCTAGACCGTCACGCAGTTGAAATTTTGTCTCCCAAATCTTTCGTCTTTGTAGAAACGAACTCCATCTCCATTTCGGTGGCTACATCAGGCCGCACAGCAAGGCAAGATGTTTTCTTTAAAACAATACAAAACCATTGTTAGCCTACGCACGTTTTATACAAAATATGTGTTTGTAAAATTGTATGGCAGTGTCGTCTGCACATATCAAAAAAGTTTTTTGATTTAGGGTGGCATACTCCTATTAGAGTCGATATCCATCCGCCCGATTGTTATTCTATCTCGGGAAATGTTCCAAAAGCATCAAGAGAACATCTTTGTTGACCCGTTATCAATCTTGATTTTTTTTTTTTTTTTTTGTGGCTTGCATGTTGAAGAGCATGAATGACTAGAATGTCTTTACATATGTTATGTTTCGTGCTTGTCATCTTAATTGTTTATTTTAAAAACGTATGAAAACAAAAATTAAGTAATAAGATCCTTCAAGAAGCTTTTAAGTGCATGGATGGGAGCTAGGGGGCTGGGGAGTTTTGTAGTTGAGCCAAAATTGGTTCAATTTAAAGGCATTGAAGAGTCGCCCAAAACCACGTTCGGCGATCTGAAAAAGTTAACTTTCCGTGGCTTGCAAGTGACGATATGTTCGTGTCGCTACAAAGTGCAGACAGTACAGTACGGTAATGAAACGTGATACCTTGTTATATTTTAGCTGGACCTAAGATGTCCATCGCTGTATTGTCTGTACACTGTGTTGTAGGTATTGACCGCAGCTGTATGCACTGACTGTACACTAGTGTCTAATTACCGATGGTAGCAAGCTGTGTGTGTGTATTTTCTGGGATCGATGGTGGTGTCTAACACTTTTGTTACATCTCATTCGAAATTAGGTCAGATTACAGGCATTATACGTTTCTTTTTGCGCGAGTCTTCGCACCCTATAAGTCCCCTTTAGGCCAAGAGAGGAGATGCTTATCCAACCAATTTAACATAACCCTCTCTTACGAGAAGAGAACGATGAAACTGTTTTTAACAGTATTTTTATTGATGAGGATATTAGATATAGATTTATTTCATAAGATATAAGATATGGACATTTTTCCTCTCTCACTAATGTTTATATATATATATATATATATATATATATATATATATATATATAAATATATATATATATATATATATATATATATTCATTCATTCATTTATTTGTTTTTTTTTCATATAAATATTACAATGTGAATGGAAGTCTTCTGAAAAGCCTATGCTGGCTTAACAAAACAGAAGGCTCCCATGAAGAAAAGATAGAAAATAGTGAAAATAATGTTAATAACAATACGTATATGCTTCAATATGTGAATATGCTGCTATGCGACTATGCAGCTAAATCATAATTAATAAGACATGATAATTTCTTTAGTAAGACATTTACTAAATGTGGAGCTTGCTTTCTTAGTTTTTAAAGTTATTGACAGTGAATTCCAAATTTTGGTTGCACGGTTTCTGAGGCTTAACATACCAGTGCGTGTGTTTTATATGATTTATAATGTGCGTTGCTAGCCGTTCTGGTATTATGATTATGGAAATCTGTGTTGCTATTTATAAAATTTCGAAAACTGATTGGCAATGATCCATTCCAAGCCTTGTATGTAAATGTTGCAATATTAACTTTTATAATGTCATCTAATTTCAATAAATTGAGTTTCCTAAAGAGGGGCTTGTATGCTTACGGGGTGCTGCGTGAGATACATGACGTATTGCACTCTTTTAAAGTATTTTAAGGTGACTTAAATGAGAAACACTTGTACCAGACCAAATAGTCAAGCAGTAATACAGATGTGGTGCTATTAAAGTTTGATAAAGCATTCTGAGTATATTCTGGGGGAGGAAATGTTTTAGCTTTGCTAAAATTCCTGCACCTCTTGCAACGCTGGTGCAAACTTTTGTAATATGGTCACTCCATGAAAGTTTACTATCAATATTAACCCCTAGAAATTTAGTAGTTGATACTTGTTTCATAACTGTACCGTCCATTATTATGTCATTATTCCAGTTAAGCGTTCTTCTTCCATTAAATACTATACAGTTAGTTTTGTCTGCATTAAGTGATAACTTATTAGCAGCAAACCAGTTAGTAAATTTAGTTAATTCAGTAGAGACAGTATCATGTATTCTATGTACGTTTTCGAACTCGAAGAAAATATTGGTATCATCAGCAAACAAAATAGTCTTGGCAAATGTCATTGACATATATTATGAACAACAGTGGTCCTAATATTGAGCCCTGTGGAACACCACAACGGGTTAAAGCGTGTTCGGATTTAGAGTTTTTATATGAAGTATACTGATGTCTATTGGATAAATAGCTGCTCAACCAGTCAAGGGTTGTTCCCCTTACACCATACAAAGATAATTTACTTAGCAAAATGGTATGGTCAATAGTATCAAATGCCTTGGAGAGATCGAGGAACACTCCAATACATATTTTGGTATTATCAAGACTAGTACATATTTTTTCAATAGCATTTGCCAAAGCAAGTTCTGTAGAATGCTTTGGGCGGAAGCCATATTGATCATTGCACAGGATATTAAACTTGGTTAGAAACTTAAAGATACGATTGTACATAAGCCTTTCAATAATTTTTGAAAACCATGATAATAAAGAAATAGGACGGTAATTTTCATATACATCTTGGTCACCTTTTTTAAAAATTGGTATAACCTTAGCAATCTTTAGTTTATCTGGAAATGTCCCAGAAGTAAAAGATAAATTACAAATATAAGTCAATGGTTTGGCGATAAAGTGAATAACATTTCTTATTATATCTGGTTTAAAATCGTCATATCCCGCTGCTTTTTTGGGTTTCAGGCTGGAAATAGCAACTATTGAAAGTTCTTCCTCACTGACAGGATTAATGAACATAGATTGACTGTTTCTGCTATTATTATGAATAATATATTCTGTTCTACCTTTATTTGTAATATTTCTTGCAAGTAAGGGTCCAATGTTTACAAAATATTTGTTAAAGTAGCTGGCAATGTCATTCTCGTGCTGATTTCTTGATCACCAGTTTTAAAAGCAGCAGGATATCCACCTTCTTTTCGGTTGGTGTTTAGAACTTCGTTAATTGTATTCCAAGTTACACTTATATTATTTCTATTATTTTTGAATTTACCATAGGAATACAATCTTTTAGAAAATCTAATAATATGGTTAAGCTTATTGCGGTAATGCTTATACGTAGCCTTGTTAACATCAGTAGGTACTGTTAAATAACTTTTAAAGAGCTTGTTCTTTCTTTTGATAGATGTCAACATTCCAGTTGTAATCCATGGATGTTTCTTTTTACGTCGTTTCCTTTTGCTTACATAACATATTGGAAAACAATTATTATAGGTATAATTAAAGGATTCAAAGAAAGTGTCGTAAGCAACATTAACATCAGTTTGGCTTAAAACATCGTTCCAGTTTTTGTTTTCGATTTCATAGTTAAAACGCCTGATGTTATCTGGTTACAATTTCGCCTGTACATGAAGTTCATTGGTCTGCTATTCTTGGTAGGAATTTGGTTTGATTTGATTTGGTTTATTTTGTTTTTTCACGTGCAAATATACAAGGTGAAAGGAAGTCTTCTATAAAGCATACAATAGCTTAATAATGTAGAAGACTCCCTGAAGAAAGAAAAGAGAAGAAAAAATTAAAAATCAAATTAAACGTTTCGACAATAAATCAATTATATGATATTTTAATTAATATGATTAAGCCATTTACTAAATGTGGAGCTTGTTTTCTTAGTTTTTAAAGTTATTGACAGTGAATTCCAAATTTTGAATTATTGGTAACTTTAAAAAGAGAGATTGTATAATTGAGGATTAGCTTCAGAAAACTACTCAAACCTATTCTGGCTGAGCTCAGAAAATTGGGTATTTCTTGCCTGAGCTACATTGATGATATTTATATCCAGGCTTTTTTATTTTCAAAGTATGGAAAGTAAGAATGTTATGTTATCCTTTGTACCAAGTGGTAATGGAATTATATCAGTTCTTGTTTAAAAAGAAAAGAAATGTTTCTGTTGCTCAGCAAGCAAATTAAAAAAGATACAAACTTTGAATTTGTGTTCGTTTGTAATCTTTCTGTTCGTATTCGCTTGAACACTGCTTTGAAATCTCAAGTAGTTCCGTTGTGAAGTGTAATGGGGAAGTAGAATCGTTAAATTAAACGAGACCATAGGTTGAAGTTTGATTGAGATTCTACTGAGACATTACACGAACGAAGGGATTACTTGCCCTCCCATGTAATGCATTCTCATGCAGGATTATTATCACATAATTTTCCCTCCCAGAAGTTCGTGGTGTTCAATCGCATATGGTAACTTTAAAAACTGAAGCTAATCCTCAATTATTCAATCAATACAATTATACAACAAAACAAATTGACTACGAGAAATACAAAGCTAAAAAATTCTCCGATTACGACTGTACCCATTTTAAAAACCTAGAAGATGAGTCGAACCAACCTTCATTAAGAGAATTACAAGGAAAATCAAGGGAAAAAAAAGAAGGTAATGAAACAACTACTTACTGACCAGAGCTTAATCATCACCGATCAACACGAAATTATGAAAGAACAAGTAAAGTTTTATACAAACCTCTACCAAGCCGGAGAAACCGACAACGAATCGCGGAATCAGATACTTTGTGAACTCAGAAGATTTCTCTCGCCAATGGACGTTGAAGCATGTGAAGCAAATATTTCATTAGATGAGTTGAAAGCCGCTCTGTTAGCAATGGAACGGAACAAAAGTCCAGGACTAGATGGACTAACTGCTGAATTTTACAAAGTGTTTTGGCGGGATTTTATCGATATTTTTACTAGACTCATTGAGACATCATTCCATGACAACGAACTCTTTGAATCCATGAAAATAAGTATACTTACCCTTATACCCAAGAAAGGAGATCTTCGTAGTTTAATTAATTGGAGGCCAATAAGCCTCTTAAATGTCGATTACAAAATGATTGCCAAAGCTCTCGCCAAACGAATCACAAGTATCAGTAAGAATATTATTTCAGAAGATCAAACGTGTTGTACTCCAGGAAGAGATATTTCTGAAAACGTGCTAACTATGCAAAATGTAATTGAGTATGTAAATTCATATAATAAACCAGGTTTTACTCTTAAAATAGACCAATATAAAGCCTTTGACAGAGTTGACCATAACTACCTCTTCGAAGTCGCTGAAAAATTGGGTTTTGGCCCTAAGCTCCTAAAATGGATCAAACTGTTTTATACCAATATCGAGGGCCGAATCAAGCACAATGGTTATATATCCGATCCCTTCCCTGTCAAAAGGGGAGTTCGGCAGGGCTGCCCACTCTCAGCCATGCTCTATGTTCTCTGTGCCGAACCATTTCATGAAGCTATAATTAATTGTCCATATATTCATGGTATTAAAGTTTGTGAAGTCGAAGCCAAAATTTTTCAGCATGCGGACGACACTACCTTTTTCGTGTCTAGTATCACAAGTATTTATTCTATTTTTAACATCATTAAATTGTATGAACGTGCTTCTGGCTCTAGTTGTAATATTGATAAAACTGAATTACTTAGCACTGGGTGCAGCCATGTTAATCCCAGCAATTTCGACTTCCCTGTGAGGAAAGATTTCATTACAGTATTAGGTGTTGCTATTGGTAACGATAACAAATCAATCGAAAAAGAAAATTGGGAGAAAAAAGTTACCTCCTGCCGTAAATTACTAAATACCTGGAAAGGTAGAAAATTATCTTTTAAGGGTAAATCTCTCATTATAAATTCGCTCATCGTAACTCGCTTAGTATATTTGACCACTGTTTTACCAGTCCCTGATTGGGTTATCACCACATTACGTCAGAGTGTAGTCGATTTTATCTGGAGAGGTAAAAAACCTTCTATTAAGTATCTTAACTTGCTTTTAACAATCGACAGAGGGGATTCAGTTTGAGCGACATTGAATTAAACAAGAGATGCTCTTAGAATTAAATTTTGTAGTAAGATATTAAGCAATAACATTAATATTAAATTACAAAAATTAATGTTGTATTTTTTGAATATGTATGAAGATATGAGCCTTGGGCGTGGTATCTTTCAAATTACTCCTAACCGCAAGTCTGTTCATAAGCTAAGCCCGTATTACTGTGAACTCATGTTAGCATGGGATCGGCTAATTCAAGGCCGTTTCTGGCTACCAGAGACCAGAGAAGACATCCTCAATCAACCTATCTTTAGTAATACCCTGATTGTTGACAATGATAGTCAAACACTTTTTAATCGTCACTTCATTAAAGGTGGTATCGTTTCTGTAAGTGTTCTGATGTATGAGATTATACCCACTTCTCTGCCAGCCAAGGCCGTGGAGTAACATATATCGTTCTCCAAAGTGTTTCTTTGACTCCGATATCGACTTCAAAGTATTACATAATATTCTTTACACTAACGACAAATTGTACAAGTTTGGATTAACCGATTCTCCTTACTGCACCTTTTGCAAAACCACGCACGAAAGTACTATTCATCTTTTTATTGAGTGTTCTGAAGTCGAAAATTTATGGCACTTTTTGGTTAATAAGTTGAATACTTTACATCCGGTAGTTAATTTTGTTGAATGGAAGGGGTTGTCCCTTCTGGGTCTTGGCCGTAAAAACAACTGCATTGTAGGAATTTTGTGTGACTTCTTCAATATATATAAGTGAACAATTTGGAATTGCAGAATATCTCGCCTCAATACTAACTATCTTTGTAATATTGAAAAAGTTTTTCACAAAGTACTCAAGAAGAAAATTCGGTTACTTTTTGATGTGTACTATCACAAAAACAATACCTCACGGTTTTTTAATATATTTACACAGAACGATATTGTGCTCTCTAAGAAAGAATCGAACAACTATACTTACCATCTGGATAGAGGTTAATTTGTATACAGTACGTGTTGACGTAATCAGGGTCTGGTCTTTTGACTTTGCTTTAGATATTGTTATCTCTTGTATATAATTTCTTATGTCTGTGGTGTTTGATATTTTAGTTTTCTCTTAACCTAAACATGAGTAAATGTTAAGGTAATTATTATTTAATGTTCTAGTTAAAACAAATCATACTTAAGTTTTAATTCTGTAAAAAATACCCTTGTAAATAATATTGTCAATGGGTGAGCCAGTGGGCTGATCTCCCAATAAAAGAGAAAAAAAATGGCGTGGCTCACTGTACGAGCTGATGATCGAGACTCTCTTTTGCATCCGTGGTTCGAACCCCGGGTGATGACGTCTTTTACAGCAAGTGCCTACACGGGGAGCTGTAAGTATTAGTTAATCCACCTAATATCTCAGTCCATACAGTGGCGCGATGGCTCGGCGCACTGTACGAGCTGATGATCGAGACTCTCTTTTGCATCCGTGGTTCGAACCCCGGGTGATGACGTCTTTTACAGCAAGTGCCTACACGGGGAGCTGTAAGTATTAGTTAATCCACCTAATATCTCAGTCCATACAGTGGCGCGATGGCTCGGCGCACTGTACTAGCTGATGATCGAGACTCTCTTTTGCATCCGTGGTTCGAACCCCGGGTGATGACGTCTTTTACAGCAAGTGCCTACACGGGGAGCTGCAAGTATTAGTTAATCCACCTAATATCTCAGTCCATACAGTGGCGCGATGGCTCGGCGCACTGTACTAGCTGATGATCGAGACTCTCTTTTGCATCCGTGGTTCGAACCCCGGGTGATGACGTCTTTTACAGCAAGTGCCTACACGGGGAGCTGCAAGTATTAGTTAATCCACCTAATGTCTCAGTCCATACAGTGGCGCGATGGCTCGGCGCACTGTACGAGCTGATGATCGAGACTCTCTTTTGCATCCGTGGTTCGAACCCCGGGTGATGACGTCTTTTGCAGCAAGTGCCTACACGGGGAGCTGCAAGTATTAGTTAATCCACCTAATGTCTCAGTCCATACAGTGGCGCGATGGCGCGGCGCACTGTACGAGCTGATGATCGAGACTCTCTTTTGCATCCGTGGTTCGAACCCCGGGTGATGACGTCTTTTGCAGCAAGTGCCTACACGGGGAGCTGCAAGTATTAGTTAATCCACCTAATATCTCAGTCCATACAGTGGCGCGATGGCTCGGCGCACTGTACGAGCTGATGATCGAGACTCTCTTTTGCATCCGTGGTTCGAACCCCGGGTGATGACGTCTTTTGCAGCAAATGCCTATACGGGGAGCTGCAAGTATTAGTTAATCCACCTAATATCTCAGTCCATACAGTGGCGCGATGGCTCGGCGCACTGTGCGAGCTGATGATCGAGACTCTCTTTTGCATCCGTGGTTCGAACCCCGGGTGATGACGTCTTTTACAGCAAGTGCCTACACGGGGAGCTGCAAGTATTAGTTAATCCACCTAATATCTCAGTCCATACAGTGGCGCGATGGCTCGGCGCACTGTGCGAGCCGATGATCGAGACTCTCTTTTGCATCCGTGGTTCGAACCCCGGGTGATGACGTCTTTTACAGCAAGTGCCTACACGGGGAGCTGCAAGTATTAGTTAATCCACCTAATATCTCAGTCCATACAGTGGCGCGATGGCTCGGCGCACCGTACGAGCTGATGATCGAGACTCTCTATTGCATCCGTGGTTCGAACCCCGGGTGATGACGTCTTTTACAGCAAGTGCCTACACGGGGAGCTGTAAGTATTAGTTAATCCACCTAATATCTCAGTCCATACAGTGGCGCGATGGCTCGGCGCACCGTACGAGCTGATGATCGAGACTCTCTTTTGCATCCGTGGTTCGAACCCCGGGTGATGACGTCTTTTACAGCAAGTGCCTACACGGGGAGCTGTAAGTATTAGTTAATCCACCTAATATCTCAGTCCATACAGTGGCGCGATGGCTCGGCGCACCGTACGAGCTGATGATCGAGACTCTCTTTTGCATCCGTCGTTCGAACCCCGGGTGATGACGTCTTTTACAGCAAGTGCCTACACGGGGAGCTGTAAGTATTAGTTAATCCACTTAATATCTCAGTCCATACAGTGGCGCGATGGCTCGGCGCACTGTACGAGCTGATGATCGAGACTCTCTTTTGCATCCGTGGTTCGAACCCCGGGTGATGACGTCTTTTACAGCAAGTGCCTACACGGGGAGCTGTAAGTATTAGTTAATCCACCTAATATCTCAGTCCATACAGTGGCGCGATGGCTCGGCGCACTGTACGAGCTGATGATCGAGACTCTCTTTTGCATCCGTGGTTCGAACCCCGGGTGATGACGTCTTTTACAGCAAGTGCCTACACGGGGAGCTGCAAGTATTAGTTAATCCACCTAATATCTCAGTCCATACAGTGCCGCGATGGCTCGGCGCACTGTGCGAGCCGATTATCGAGACTCTCTTTTGCATCCGTGGTTCGAACCCCGGGTGATGACGTCTTTTACAGCAAGTGCCTACACGGGGAGCTGCAAGTATTAGTTAATCCACCTAATATCTCAGTCCATACAGTGGCGCGATGGCTCGGCGCACCGTACGAGCTGATGATCGAGACTCTCTTTTGCATCCGTGGTTCGAACCCCGGGTGATGACGTCTTTTACAGCAAGTGCCTACACGGGGAGCTGTAAGTATTAGTTAATCCACCTAATATCTCAGTCCATACAGTGGCGCGATGGCTCGGCGCACCGTACGAGCTGATGATCGAGACTCTCTTTTGCATCCGTGGTTCGAACCCCGGGTGATGACGTCTTTTACAGCAAGTGCCTACACGGGGAGCTGTAAGTATTAGTTAATCCACCTAATATCTCAGTCCATACAGTGGCGCGATGGCTCGGCGCACCGTACGAGCTGATGATCGAGACTCTCTTTTGCATCCGTGGTTCGAACCCCGGGTGATGACGTCTTTTACAGCAAGTGCCTACACGGGGAGCTGTAAGTATTAGTTAATCCACCTAATATCTCAGTCCATACAGTGGCGCGATGGCTCGGCGCACTGTACGAGCTGATGATCGAGACTCTCTTTTGCATCCGTGGTTCGAACCCCGGGTGATGACGTCTTTTACAGCAAGTGCCTACACGGGGAGCTGTAAGTATTAGTTAATCCACCTAATATCTCAGTCCATACAGTGGCGCGATGGCTCGGCGCACTGTACGAGCTGATGATCGAGACTCTCTTTTGCATCCGTGGTTCGAACCCCGGGTGATGACGTCTTTTACAGCAAGTGCCTACACGGGGAGCTGCAAGTATTAGTTAATCCACCTAATATCTCAGTCCATACAGTGGCGCGATGGCTCGGCGCACTGTACGAGCTGATGATCGAGACTCTCTTTTGCATCCGTGGTTCGAACCCCGGGTGATGACGTCTTTTACAGCAAGTGCCTACACGGGGAGCTGCAGGTATTAGTTAATCCACCTAATATCTCAGTCCATACAGTGCCGCGATGGCTCGGCGCACTGTGCGAGCCGATTATCGAGACTCTCTTTTGCATCCGTGGTTCGAACCCCGGGTGATGACGTCTTTTACAGCAAGTGTCTACACGGGGAGCTGTAAGTATTAGTTAATCCACCTAATATCTCAGTCCATACAGTGGCGCGATGGCTCGGCGCACCGTACGAGCTGATGATCGAGACTCTCTTTTGCATCCGTGGTTCGAACCCCGGGTGATGACGTCTTTTACAGCAAGTGCCTACACGGGGAGCTGTAAGTATTAGTTAATCCACCTAATATCTCAGTCCATACAGTGGCGCGATGGCTCGGCGCACCGTACGAGCTGATGATCGAGACTCTCTTTTGCATCCGTGGTTCGAACCCCGGGTGATGACGTCTTTTACAGCAAGTGCCTACACGGGGAGCTGTAAGTATTAGTTAATCCACCTAATATCTCAGTCCATACAGTGGCGCGATGGCTCGGCGCACTGTACGAGCTGATGATCGAGACTCTCTTTTGCATCCGTGGTTCGAACCCCGGGTGATGACGTCTTTTACAGCAAGTGCCTACACGGGGAGCTGTAAGTATTAGTTAATCCACCTAATATCTCAGTCCATACAGTGGCGCGATGGCTCGGCGCACTGTACGAGCTGATGATCGAGACTCTCTTTTGCATCCGTGGTTCGAACCCCGGGTGATGACGTCTTTTACAGCAAGTGCCTACACGGGGAGCTGTAAGTATTAGTTAATCCACCTAATATCTCAGTCCATACAGTGGCGCGATGGCTCGGCGCACTGTACGAGCTGATGATCGAGACTCTCTTTTGCATCCGTGGTTCGAACCCCGGGTGATGACGTCTTTTACAGCAAGTGCCTACACGGGGAGCTGTAAGTATTAGTTAATCCACCTAATATCTCAGTCCATACAGTGGCGCGATGGCTCGGCGCACCGTACGAGCTGATGATCGAGACTCTCTTTTGCATCCGTGGTTCGAACCCCGGGTGATGACGTCTTTTACAGCAAGTGCCTACACGGGGAGCTGTAAGTATTAGTTAATCCACCTAATATCTCAGTCCATACAGTGGCGCGATGGCTCGGCGCACTGTGCGAGCTGATGATCGAGACTCTCTTTTGCATCCGTGGTTCGAACCCCGGGTGATGACGTCTTTTACAGCAAGTGCCTACACGGGGAGCTGCAAGTATTAGTTAATCCACCTAATATCTCAGTCCATACAGTGCCGCGATGGCTCGGCGCACTGTGCGAGCCGATTATCGAGACTCTCTTTTGCATCCGTGGTTCGAACCCCGGGTGATGACGTCTTTTACAGCAAGTGCCTACACGGGGAGCTGCAAGTATTAGTTAATCCACCTAATATCTCAGTCCATACAGTGGCGCGATGGCTCGGCGCACTGTGCGAGCCGATGATCGAGACTCTCTTTTGCATCCGTGGTTCGAACCCCGGGTGATGACGTCTTTTGCAGCAAGTGCCTACACGGGGAGCTGCAAGTATTAGTTAATCCACCTAATATCTCAGTCCATACAGTGGCGCGATGGCTCGGCGCACCGTACGAGCTGATGATCGAGACTCTCTATTGCATCCGTGGTTCGAACCCCGGGTGATGACGTCTTTTACAGCAAGTGCCTACACGGGGAGCTGTAAGTATTAGTTAATCCACCTAATATCTCAGTCCATACAGTGGCGCGATGGCTCGGCGCACCGTACGAGCTGATGATCGAGACTCTCTTTTGCATCCGTGGTTCGAACCCCGGGTGATGACGTCTTTTACAGCAAGTGCCTACACGGGGAGCTGTAAGTATTAGTTAATCCACCTAATATCTCAGTCCATACAGTGGCGCGATGGCTCGGCGCACCGTACGAGCTGATGATCGAGACTCTCTTTTGCATCCGTGGTTCGAACCCCGGGTGATGACGTCTTTTACAGCAAGTGCCTACACGGGGAGCTGTAAGTATTAGTTAATCCACCTAATATCTCAGTCCATACAGTGGCGCGATGGCTCGGCGCACCGTACGAGCTGATGATCGAGACTCTCTTTTGCATCCGTGGTTCGAACCCCGGGTGATGACGTCTTTTACAGCAAGTGCCTACACGGGGAGCTGTAAGTATTAGTTAATCCACCTAATATCTCAGTCCATACAGTGGCGCGATGGCTCGGCGCACTGTACGAGCTGATGATCGAGACTCTCTTTTGCATCCGTGGTTCGAACCCCGGGTGATGACGTCTTTTACAGCAAGTGCCTACACGGGGAGCTGTAAGTATTAGTTAATCCACCTAATATCTCAGTCCATACAGTGGCGCGATGGCTCGGCGCACCGTACGAGCTGATGATCGAGACTCTCTTTTGCATCCGTGGTTCGAACCCCGGGTGATGACGTCTTTTACAGCAAGTGCCTACACGGGGAGCTGTAAGTATTAGTTAATCCACCTAATATCTCAGTCCATACAGTGGCGCGATGGCTCGGCGCACCGTACGAGCTGATGATCGAGACTCTCTTTTGCATCCGTGGTTCGAACCCCGGGTGATGACGTCTTTTACAGCAAGTGCCTACACGGGGAGCTGTAAGTATTAGTTAATCCACCTAATATCTCAGTCCATACAGTGGCGCGATGGCTCGGCGCACTGTGCGAGCTGATGATCGAGACTCTCTTTTGCATCCGTGGTTCGAACCCCGGGTGATGACGTCTTTTACAGCAAGTGCCTACACGGGGAGCTGTAAGTATTAGTTAATCCACCTAATATCTCAGTCCATACAGTGGCGCGATGGCTCGGCGCACCGTACGAGCTGATGATCGAGACTCTCTTTTGCATCCGTGGTTCGAACCCCGGGGGATGACGTCTTTTACAGCAAGTGCCTACACGGGGAGCTGTAAGTATTAGTTAATCCACCTAATATCCCAGTCCATACAGTTGCGCGATGGCTCGGCGCACTGTACGAGCTGATGATCGAGACTCTCTTTTGCATCCGTGGTTCGAACCCCGGGTGATGACGTCTTTTACAGCAAGTGCCTACACGGGGAGCTGTAAGTATTAGTTAATCCACCTAATATCCCAGTCCATACAGTGGCGCGATGGCTCGGCGCACTGTACGAGCTGATGATCGAGACTCTCTTTTGCATCCGTGGTTCGAACCCCGGGTGATGACGTCTTTTACAGCAAGTGCCTACACGGGGAGCTGTAAGTATTAGTTAATCCACCTAATATCCCAGTCCATACAGTGGCGCGATGGCTCGGCGCACTGTACGAGCTGATGATCGAGACTCTCTTTTGCATCCGTGGTTCGAATCCCGGGTGATGACGTCTTTTACAGCAAGAGCCTACACGGGGAGCTGTAAGTATTAGTTAATCCACCTAATAACCCAGTCCATACAGTGGCGCGATGGCTCGGCGCACCGTACGAGCTGATGATCGAGACTCTCTTTTGCATCCGTGGTTCGAACCCCGGGTGATGACGTCTTTTACAGCAAGTGCCTACACGGGGAGCTGTAAGTATTAGTTAATCCACCTAATATCTCAGTCCATACAGTGGCGCGATGGCTCGGCGCACCGTACGAGCTGATGATCGAGACTCTCTTTTGCATCCGTGGTTCGAACCCCGGGTGATGACGTCTTTTACAGCAAGTGCCTACACGGGGAGCTGTAAGTATTAGTTAATCCACCTAATATCTCAGTCCATACAGTGGCGTGATGGCTCGGCGCACCGTACGAGCTGATGATCGAGACTCTCTTTTGCATCCGTGGTTCGAAACCCGGGTGATGACGTCTTTTACAGCAAGTGCCTACACGGGGAGCTGTAAGTATTAGTTAATCCACCTAATATCTCAGTCCATACAGTGGCGCGATGGCTCGGCGCACCGTACGAGCTGATGATCGAGACTCTCTTTTGCATCCGTGGTTCGAACCCCGGGTGATGACGTCTTTTACAGCAAGTGCCTACACGGGGAGCTGTAAGTATTAGTTAATCCACCTAATATCTCAGTCCATACAGTGGCGCGATGGCTCGGCGCACCGTACGAGCTGATGATCGAGACTCTCTTTTGCATCCGTGGTTCGAACCCCGGGTGATGACGTCTTTTACAGCAAGTGCCTACACGGGGAGCTGTAAGTATTAATTAATCCACCTAATATCTCAGTCCATACAGTGGCGCGATGGCTCGGCGCACCGTACGAGCTGATGATCGAGACTCTCTTTTGCATCCGTGGTTCGAACCCCGGGTGATGACGTCTTTTACAGCAAGTGCCTACACGGGGAGCTGTAAGTATTAGTTAATCCACCTAATATCTCAGTCCATACAGTGGCGCGATGGCTCGGCGCACCGTACGAGCTGATGATCGAGACTCTCTTTTGCATCCGTGGTTCGAACCCCGGGTGATGACGTCTTTTACAGCAAGTGCCTACACGGGGAGCTGTAAGTATTAGTTAATCCACCTAATATCTCAGTCCATACAGTGGCGCGATGGCTCGGCGCACCGTACGAGCTGATGATCGAGACTCTCTTTTGCATCCGTGGTTCGAACCCCGGGTGATGACGTCTTTTACAGCAAGTGCCTACACGGGGAGCTGTAAGTATTAGTTAATCCACCTAATATCTCAGTCCATACAGTGGCGCGATGGCTCGGCGCACCGTACGAGCTGATGATCGAGACTCTCTTTTGCATCCGTGGTTCGAACCCCGGGTGATGACGTCTTTTACAGCAAGTGCCTACACGGGGAGCTGTAAGTATTAGTTAATCCACCTAATATCTCAGTCCATACAGTGGCGCGATGGCTCGGCGCACCGTACGAGCTGATGATCGAGACTCTCTTTTGCATCCGTGGTTCGAACCCCGGGTGATGACGTCTTTTACAGCAAGTGCCTACACGGGGAGCTGTAAGTATTAGTTAATCCACCTAATATCTCAGTCCATACAGTGGCGCGATGGCTCGGCGCACCGTACGAGCTGATGATCGAGACTCTCTTTTGCATCCGTGGTTCGAACCCCGGGTGATGACGTCTTTTACAGCAAGTGCCTACACGGGGAGCTGTAAGTATTAGTTAATCCACCTAATATCTCAGTCCATACAGTGGCGCGATGGCTCGGCGCACCGTACGAGCTGATGATCGAGACTCTCTTTTGCATCCGTGGTTCGAACCCCGGGTGATGACGTCTTTTACAGCAAGTGCCTACACGGGGAGCTGTAAGTATTAGTTAATCCACCTAATATCTCAGTCCATACAGTGGCGCGATGGCTCGGCGCACCGTACGAGCTGATGATCGAGACTCTCTTTTGCATCCGTGGTTCGAACCCCGGGTGATGACGTCTTTTACAGCAAGTGCCTACACGGGGAGCTGTAAGTATTAGTTAATCCACCTAATATCTCAGTCCATACAGTGGCGCGATGGCTCGGCGCACCGTACGAGCTGATGATCGAGACTCTCTTTTGCATCCGTGTTTCGAACCCCGGGTGATGACGTCTTTTACAGCAAGTGCCTACACGGGGAGCTGTAAGTATTAGTTAATCCACCTAATATCTCAGTCCATACAGTGGCGCGATGGCTCGGCGCACCGTACGAGCTGATGATCGAGACTCTCTTTTGCATCCGTGGTTCGAACCCCGGGTGATGACGTCTTTTACAGCAAGTGCCTACACGGGGAGCTGTAAGTATTAGTTAATCCACCTAATATCTCAGTCCATACAGTGGCGCGATGGCTCGGCGCACCGTACGAGCTGATGATCGAGACTCTCTTTTGCATCCGTGGTTCGAACCCCGGGTGATGACGTCTTTTACAGCAAGTGCCTACACGGGGAGCTGTAAGTATTAGTTAATCCACCTAATATCTCAGTCCATACAGTGGCGCGATGGCTCGGCGCACTGTGCGAGCTGATGATCGAGACTCTCTTTTGCATCCGTGGTTCGAACCCCGGGTGATGACGTCTTTTACAGCAAGTGCCTACACGGGGAGCTGCAAGTATTAGTTAATCCACCTAATATCTCAGTCCATACAGTGCCGCGATGGCTCGGCGCACTGTGCGAGCCGATTATCGAGACTCTCTTTTGCATCCGTGGTTCGAACCCCGGGTGATGACGTCTTTTACAGCAAGTGCCTACACGGGGAGCTGCAAGTATTAGTTAATCCACCTAATATCTCAGTCCATACAGTGGCGCGATGGCTCGGCGCACTGTGCGAGCCGATGATCGAGACTCTCTTTTGCATCCGTGGTTCGAACCCCGGGTGATGACGTCTTTTGCAGCAAGTGCCTACACGGGGAGCTGCAAGTATTAGTTAATCCACCTAATATCTCAGTCCATACAGTGGCGCGATGGCTCGGCGCACCGTACGAGCTGATGATCGAGACTCTCTATTGCATCCGTGGTTCGAACCCCGGGTGATGACGTCTTTTACAGCAAGTGCCTACACGGGGAGCTGTAAGTATTAGTTAATCCACCTAATATCTCAGTCCATACAGTGGCGCGATGGCTCGGCGCACCGTACGAGCTGATGATCGAGACTCTCTTTTGCATCCGTGGTTCGAACCCCGGGTGATGACGTCTTTTACAGCAAGTGCCTACACGGGGAGCTGTAAGTATTAGTTAATCCACCTAATATCTCAGTCCATACAGTGGCGCGATGGCTCGGCGCACTGTGCGAGCTGATGATCGAGACTCTCTTTTGCATCCGTGGTTCGAACCCCGGGTGATGACGTCTTTTACAGCAAGTGCCTACACGGGGAGCTGTAAGTATTAGTTAATCCACCTAATATCTCAGTCCATACAGTGGCGCGATGGCTCGGCGCACCGTACGAGCTGATGATCGAGACTCTCTTTTGCATCCGTGGTTCGAACCCCGGGGGATGACGTCTTTTACAGCAAGTGCCTACACGGGGAGCTGTAAGTATTAGTTAATCCACCTAATATCCCAGTCCATACAGTTGCGCGATGGCTCGGCGCACTGTACGAGCTGATGATCGAGACTCTCTTTTGCATCCGTGGTTCGAACCCCGGGTGATGACGTCTTTTACAGCAAGTGCCTACACGGGGAGCTGTAAGTATTAGTTAATCCACCTAATATCCCAGTCCATACAGTGGCGCGATGGCTCGGCGCACCGTACGAGCTGATGATCGAGACTCTCTTTTGCATCCGTGGTTCGAACCCCGGGTGATGACGTCTTTTACAGCAAGTGCCTACACGGGGAGCTGTAAGTATTAGTTAATCCACCTAATATCTCAGTCCATACAGTGGCGCGATGGCTCGGCGCACCGTACGAGCTGATGATCGAGACTCTCTTTTGCATCCGTGGTTCGAACCCCGGGTGATGACGTCTTTTACAGCAAGTGCCTACACGGGGAGCTGTAAGTATTAGTTAATCCACCTAATATCTCAGTCCATACAGTGGCGCGATGGCTCGGCGCACCGTACGAGCTGATGATCGAGACTCTCTTTTGCATCCGTGGTTCGAACCCCGGGTGATGACGTCTTTTACAGCAAGTGCCTACACGGGGAGCTGTAAGTATTAGTTAATCCACCTAATATCTCAGTCCATACAGTGGCGCGATGGCTCGGCGCACCGTACGAGCTGATGATCGAGACTCTCTTTTGCATCCGTGGTTCGAACCCCGGGTGATGACGTCTTTTACAGCAAGTGCCTACACGGGGAGCTGTAAGTATTAGTTAATCCACCTAATATCTCAGTCCATACAGTGGCGCGATGGCTCGGCGCACCGTACGAGCTGATGATCGAGACTCTCTTTTGCATCCGTGGTTCGAACCCCGGGTGATGACGTCTTTTACAGCAAGTGCCTACACGGGGAGCTGTAAGTATTAGTTAATCCACCTAATATCTCAGTCCATACAGTGGCGCGATGGCTCGGCGCACCGTACGAGCTGATGATCGAGACTCTCTTTTGCATCCGTGGTTCGAACCCCGGGGGATGACGTCTTTTACAGCAAGTGCCTACACGGGGAGCTGTAAGTATTAGTTAATCCACCTAATATCTCAGTCCATACAGTGGCGCGATGGCTCGGCGCACCGTACGAGCTGATGATCGAGACTCTCTTTTGCATCCGTGGTTCGAACCCCGGGGGATGACGTCTTTTACAGCAAGTGCCTACACGGGGAGCTGTAAGTATTAGTTAATCCACCTAATATCTCAGTCCATACAGTGGCGCGATGGCTCGGCGCACCGTACGAGCTGATGATCGAGACTCTCTTTTGCATCCGTGGTTCGAACCCCGGGGGATGACGTCTTTTACAGCAAGTGCCTACACGGGGAGCTGTAAGTATTAGTTAATCCACCTAATATCTCAGTCCATACAGTGGCGCGATGGCTCGGCGCACCGTACGAGCTGATGATCGAGACTCTCTTTTGCATCCGTGGTTCGAACCCCGGGTGATGACGTCTTTTACAGCAAGTGCCTACACGGGGAGCTGTAAGTATTAGTTAATCCACCTAATATCTCAGTCCATACAGTGGCGCGATGGCTCGGCGCACCGTACGAGCTGATGATCGAGACTCTCTTTTGCATCCGTGGTTCGAACCCCGGGTGATGACGTCTTTTACAGCAAGTGCCTACACGGGGAGCTGTAAGTATTAGTTAATCCACCTAATATCTCAGTCCATACAGTGGCGCGATGGCTCGGCGCACCGTACGAGCTGATGATCGAGACTCTCTTTTGCATCCGTGGTTCGAACCCCGGGTGATGACGTCTTTTACAGCAAGTGCCTACACGGGGAGCTGTAAGTATTAGTTAATCCACCTAATATCTCAGTCCATACAGTGGCGCGATGGCTCGGCGCACCGTACGAGCTGATGATCGAGACTCTCTTTTGCATCCGTGGTTCGAACCCCGGGTGATGACGTCTTTTACAGCAAGTGCCTACACGGGGAGCTGTAAGTATTAGTTAATCCACCTAATATCTCAGTCCATACAGTGGCGCGATGGCTCGGCGCACCGTACGAGCTGATGATCGAGACTCTCTTTTGCATCCGTGGTTCGAACCCCGGGTGATGACGTCTTTTACAGCAAGTGCCTACACGGGGAGCTGTAAGTATTAGTTAATCCACCTAATATCCCAGTCCATACAGTGGCGCGATGGCTCGGCGCACTGTACGAGCTGATGATCGAGACTCTCTTTTGCATCCGTGGTTCGAACCCCGGGTGATGACGTCTTTTACAGCAAGTGCCTACACGGGGAGCTGTAAGTATTAGTTAATCCACCTAATATCCCAGTCCATACAGTGGCGCGATGGCTCGGCGCACTGTACGAGCTGATGATCGAGACTCTCTTTTGCATCCGTGGTTCGAACCCCGGGTGATGACGTCTTTTACAGCAAGTGCCTACACGGGGAGCTGTAAGTATTAGTTAATCCACCTAATATCCCAGTCCATACAGTGGCGCGATGGCTCGGCGCACTGTACGAGCTGATGATCGAGACTCTCTTTTGCATCCGTGGTTCGAATCCCGGGTGATGACGTCTTTTACAGCAAGAGCCTACACGGGGAGCTGTAAGTATTAGTTAATCCACCTAATAACCCAGTCCATACAGTGGCGCGATGGCTCGGCGCACCGTACGAGCTGATGATCGAGACTCTCTTTTGCATCCGTGGTTCGAACCCCGGGTGATGACGTCTTTTACAGCAAGTGCCTACACGGGGAGCTGTAAGTATTAGTTAATCCACCTAATATCTCAGTCCATACAGTGGCGCGATGGCTCGGCGCACCGTACGAGCTGATGATCGAGACTCTCTTTTGCATCCGTGGTTCGAACCCCGGGTGATGACGTCTTTTACAGCAAGTGCCTACACGGGGAGCTGTAAGTATTAGTTAATCCACCTAATATCTCAGTCCATACAGTGGCGGGGATGGCTCGGCGCACTGTACGAGCTGATGATCGAGACTCTCTTTTGCATCCCTGGTTCGAACCCCGGGTGATGACGTCCTTTGCCGATCTTTTACAGCAAGTGCCTACACGGGGAGCTGTAAGTATTAGTTAATCCACCTAATATCTCAGTCCATACAGTGGCGCGATGGCTCGGCGCACTGTACGAGCTGATGATCGAGACTCTCTTTTGCATCCCTGGTTCGAACCCCGGGTGATGACGTCTTTTACAGCAAGTGCCTACACGGGGAGCTGTAAGTATTAGTTAATCCACCTAATATCTCAGTCCATACAGTGGCGCGATGGCTCGGCGCACCGTACGAGCTGATGATCGAGACTCTCTTTTGCATCCGTGGTTCGAACCCCGGGTGATGACGTCTTTTGCCGATCTTTTACAGCAAGTGCCTACACGGGGAGCTGTAAGTATTAGTTAATCCACCTAATTTCTCAGTCCATACAGTGGCGCGATGGCTTGGCGCACTGTACGAGCTGATGATCGAGACTCTCTTTTGCATCCGTGGTTCGAACCCCGGGTGATGACGTCTTTTGCCGAGCTTTTACAGCAAGTGCCTACACGGGGAGCTGTAAGTATTAGTTAATCCACCTAATATCCCAGTCCATACAGTGGCGCGATGGCTCGGCGCACTGTACGAGCTGATGATCGAGACTCTCTTTTGCATCCGTGGTTCGAACCCCGGGTGATGACGTCTTTCAAGCAAGTGCCTACACGGGGAGCTGTAAGTATTAGTTAATCCACCTAATATCTCAGTCCATACAGTGGCGCGATGGCTCGGCGCACTGTACGAGCTGATGATCGAGACTCTCTTTTGCATCCGTGGTTCGAACCCCGGGTGATGACGTCTTTTGCCGATCTTTTACAGCAAGTGCCTACACGGGGAGCTGTAAGTATTAGTTAATCCACCTGATTTCTCAGTCCATACAGTGGCGCGATGGCTTGGCGCACTGTACGAGCTGATGATCGAGACTCTCTTTTGCATCCGTGGTTCGAACCCCGGGTGATGACGTCTTTTACAGCAAGTGCCTACACGGGGAGCTGTAAGTATTAGTTAATCCACCTAATATCTCAGTCCATACAGTGGCGCGATGGCTCGGCGCACCGTACGAGCTGATGATCGAGACTCTCTTTTGCATCCGTGGTTCGAACCCCGGGGGATGACGTCTTTTACAGCAAGTGCCTACACGGGGAGCTGTAAGTATTAGTTAATCCACCTAATATCTCAGTCCATACAGTGGCGCGATGGCTCGGCGCACCGTACGAGCTGATGATCGAGACTCTCTTTTGCATCCGTGGTTCGAACCCCGGGTGATGACGTCTTTTGCCGATCTTTTACAGCAAGTGCCTACACGGGGAGCTGTAAGTATTAGTTAATCCACCTAATTTCTCAGTCCATACAGTGGCGCGATGGCTTGGCGCACTGTACGAGCTGATGATCGAGACTCTCTTTTGCATCCGTGGTTCGAACCCCGGGTGATGACGTCTTTTGCCGAGCTTTTACAGCAAGTGCCTACACGGGGAGCTGTAAGTATTAGTTAATCCACCTAATATCCCAGTCCATACAGTGGCGCGATGGCTCGGCGCACTGTACGAGCTGATGATCGAGACTCTCTTTTGCATCCGTGGTTCGAATCCCGGGTGATGACGTCTTTTACAGCAAGTGCCTACACGGGGAGCTGTAAGTATTAGTTAATCCACCTAATAACCCAGTCCATACAGTGGCGCGATGGCTCGGCGCACCGTACGAGCTGATGATCGAGACTCTCTTTTGCATCCGTGGTTCGAACCCCGGGTGATGACGTCTTTTACAGCAAGTGCCTACACGGGGAGCTGTAAGTATTAGTTAATCCACCTAATATCCCAGTCCATACAGTGGCGCGATGGCTCGGCGCACTGTACGAGCTGATGATCGAGACTCTCTTTTGCATCCGTGGTTCGAACCCCGGGTGATGACGTCTTTTACAGCAAGTGCCTACACGGGGAGCTGTAAGTATTAGTTAATCCACCTAATATCCCAGTCCATACAGTGGCGCGATGGCTCGGCGCACTGTACGAGCTGATGATCGAGACTCTCTTTTGCATCCGTGGTTCGAACCCCGGGTGATGACGTCTTTTACAGCAAGTGCCTACACGGGGAGCTGTAAGTATTAGTTAATCCACCTAATATCCCAGTCCATACAGTGGCGCGATGGCTCGGCGCACTGTACGAGCTGATGATCGAGACTCTCTTTTGCATCCGTGGTTCGAATCCCGGGTGATGACGTCTTTTACAGCAAGAGCCTACACGGGGAGCTGTAAGTATTAGTTAATCCACCTAATAACCCAGTCCATACAGTGGCGCGATGGCTCGGCGCACCGTACGAGCTGATGATCGAGACTCTCTTTTGCATCCGTGGTTCGAACCCCGGGTGATGACGTCTTTTACAGCAAGTGCCTACACGGGGAGCTGTAAGTATTAGTTAATCCACCTAATATCTCAGTCCATACAGTGGCGCGATGGCTCGGCGCACCGTACGAGCTGATGATCGAGACTCTCTTTTGCATCCGTGGTTCGAACCCCGGGTGATGACGTCTTTTACAGCAAGTGCCTACACGGGGAGCTGTAAGTATTAGTTAATCCACCTAATATCTCAGTCCATACAGTGGCGGGGATGGCTCGGCGCACTGTACGAGCTGATGATCGAGACTCTCTTTTGCATCCGTGGTTCGAACCCCGGGTGATGACGTCCTTTGCCGACCTTTTACAGCAAGTGCCTACACGGGGAGCTGTAAGTATTAGTTAATCCACCTAATATCTCAGTCCATACAGTGGCGCGATGGCTCGGCGCACTGTACGAGCTGATGATCGAGACTCTCTTTTGCATCCCTGGTTCGAACCCCGGGTGATGACGTCTTTTACAGCAAGTGCCTACACGGGGAGCTGTAAGTATTAGTTAATCCACCTAATATCTCAGTCCATACAGTGGCGCGATGGCTCGGCGCACCGTACGAGCTGATGATCGAGACTCTCTTTTGCATCCGTGGTTCGAACCCCGGGTGATGACGTCTTTTGCCGATCTTTTACAGCAAGTGCCTACACGGGGAGCTGTAAGTATTAGTTAATCCACCTAATTTCTCAGTCCATACAGTGGCGCGATGGCTTGGCGCACTGTACGAGCTGATGATCGAGACTCTCTTTTGCATCCGTGGTTCGAACCCCGGGTGATGACGTCTTTTGCCGAGCTTTTACAGCAAGTGCCTACACGGGGAGCTGTAAGTATTAGTTAATCCACCTAATATCCCAGTCCATACAGTGGCGCGATGGCTCGGCGCACTGTACGAGCTGATGATCGAGACTCTCTTTTGCATCCGTGGTTCGAATCCCGGGTGATGACGTCTTTTACAGCAAGTGCCTACACGGGGAGCTGTAAGTATTAGTTAATCCACCTAATAACCCAGTCCATACAGTGGCGCGATGGCTCGGCGCACCGTACGAGCTGATGATCGAGACTCTCTTTTGCATCCGTGGTTCGAACCCCGGGTGATGACGTCTTTTACAGCAAGTGCCTACACGGGGAGCTGTAAGTATTAGTTAATCCACCTAATATCTCAGTCCATACAGTGGCGCGATGGCTCGGCGCACCGTACGAGCTGATGATCGAGACTCTCTTTTGCATCCGTGGTTCGAACCCCGGGTGATGACGTCTTTTACAGCAAGTGCCTACACGGGGAGCTGTAAGTATTAGTTAATCCACCTAATATCTCAGTCCATACAGTGGCGGGGATGGCTCGGCGCACCGTACGAGCTGATGATCGAGACTCTCTTTTGCATCCCTGGTTCGAACCCCGGGTGATGACGTCCTTTGCCGACCTTTTACAGCAAGTGCCTACACGGGGAGCTGTAAGTATTAGTTAATCCACCTAATATCTCAGTCCATACAGTGGCGCGATGGCTCGGCGCACTGTACGAGCTGATGATCGAGACTCTCTTTTGCATCCCTGGTTCGAACCCCGGGTGATGACGTCTTTTACAGCAAGTGCCTACACGGGGAGCTGTAAGTATTAGTTAATCCACCTAATATCTCAGTCCATACAGTGGCGCGATGGCTCGGCGCACCGTACGAGCTGATGATCGAGACTCTCTTTTGCATCCGTGGTTCGAACCCCGGGTGATGACGTCTTTTGCCGATCTTTTACAGCAAGTGCCTACACGGGGAGCTGTAAGTATTAGTTAATCCACCTAATTTCTCAGTCCATACAGTGGCGCGATGGCTTGGCGCACTGTACGAGCTGATGATCGAGACTCTCTTTTGCATCCGTGGTTCGAACCCCGGGTGATGACGTCTTTTGCCGAGCTTTTACAGCAAGTGCCTACACGGGGAGCTGTAAGTATTAGTTAATCCACCTAATATCCCAGTCCATACAGTGGCGCGATGGCTCGGCGCACTGTACGAGCTGATGATCGAGACTCTCTTTTGCATCCGTGGTTCGAACCCCGGGTGATGACGTCTTTTACAGCAAGTGCCTACACGGGGAGCTGTAAGTATTAGTTAATCCACCTAATATCTCAGTCCATACAGTGGCGCGATGGCTCGGCGCACTGTACGAGCTGATGATCGAGACTCTCTTTTGCATCCGTGGTTCGAACCCCGGGTGATGACGTCTTTTGCCGATCTTTTACAGCAAGTGCCTACACGGGGAGCTGTAAGTATTAGTTAATCCACCTAATATCCCAGTCCATACAGTGGCGCGATGGCTCGGCGCACTGTACGAGCTGATGATCGAGACTCTCTTTTGCATCCGTGGTTCGAACCCCGGGTGATGACGTCTTTTACAGCAAGTGCCTACACGGGGAGCTGTAAGTATTAGTTAATCCACCTAATATCTCAGTCCATACAGTGGCGCGATGGCTCGGCGCACTGTACGAGCTGATGATCGAGACTCTCTTTTGCATCCCTGGTTCGAACCCCGGGTGATGACGTCTTTTACAGCAAGTGCCGATCTTTTACAGCAAGTGCCTGCACGGGGAGCTGTAAGTATTAGTTAATCCACCTAATATCTCAGTCCATACAGTGGCGCGATGGCTCGGCGCACTGTACGAGCTGATGATCGAGACTCTCTTTTGCATCCGTGGTTCGAACCCCGGGTGATGACGTCTTTTACAGCAAGTGCCTACACGGGGAGCTGTAAGTATTAGTTAATCCACCTAATATCTCAGTCCATACAGTGGCGCGATGGCTCGGCGCACTGTACGAGCTGATGATCGAGACTCTCTTTTGCATCCGTTGTTCGAACCCCGGGTGATGACGTCTTTTACAGCAAGTGCCTACACGGGGAGCTGTAAGTATTAGTTAATCCACCTAATATCTCAGTCCATACAGTGGCGCGATGTCTCGGCGCACTGTACGAGCTGATGATCGAGACTCTCTTTTGCATCCGTGGTTCGAACCCCGGGTGATGACGTCTTTTACAGCAAGTGCCTACACGGGAAGCTGTAAGTATTAGTTAATCCACCTAATATCTCAGTCCATACAGTGGCGCGATGGCTCGGCGCACTGTACGAGCTGATGATCGAGACTCTCTTTTGCATCCGTGGTTCGAACCCCGGGTGATGACGTCTTTTACAGCAAGTGCCTACACGGGGAGCTGTAAGTATTAGTTAATCCACCTAGTATCTCAGTCCATACAGTGGCGCGATGGCTCGGCGCACTGTACGAGCTGATGATCGAGACTCTCTTTTGCATCCCTGGTTCGAACCCCGGGTGATGACGTCTTTTACAGCAAGTGCCTACACGGGGAGCTGTAAGTATTAGTTAATCCACCTAACTTCTCAGTCCATACAGTGGCGCGATGGCTTGGCGCACTGTACGAGCTGATGATCGAGACCCTCTTTTGCATCCGTGGTTCGAACCCCGGGTGATGACGTCTTTTGCCGATCTTTTACAGCAAGTGCCTACACGGGGAGCTGTAAGTATTAGTTAATCCACCTAATTTCTCAGTCCATACAGTGGCGCGATGGCTCGGCGCACTGTACGAGCTGATGATCGAGACTCTCTTTTGCATCCGTGGTTCGAACCCCGGGTGATGACGTCTTTTGCCGATCTTTTACAGCAAGTGCCTACACGGGGAGCTGTAAGTATTAGTTAATCCACCTAATTTCTCAGTCCATACAGTGGCGCGATGGCTCGGCGCACTGTACGAGCTGATGATCGAGACTCTCTTTTGCATCCGTGGTTCGAACCCCGGGTGATGACGTCTTTTGCCGATCTTTTACAGCAAGTGCCTACACGGGGAGCTGTAAGTATTAGTTAATCCACCTAATATCTCAGTCCATACAGTGGCGCGATGGCTCGGCGCACTGTACGAGCTGATGATCGAGACTCTCTTTTGCATCCGTGGTTCGAACCCCGGGTGATGACGTCTTTTGCCGATCTTTTACAGCAAGTGCCTACACGGGGAGCTGTAAGTATTAGTTAATCCACCTAATATCCCAGTCCATACAGTGGCGCGATGGCTCGGCGCACTGTACGAGCTGATGATCGAGACTCTCTTTTGCATCCGTGGTTCGAACCCCGGGTGATGACGTCTTTTACAGCAAGTGCCTACACGGGGAGCTGTAAGTATTAGTTAATCCACCTAATATCTCAGTCCATACAGTGGCGCGATGGCTCGGCGCACTGTACGAGCTGATGATCGAGACTCTCTTTTGCATCCCTGGTTCGAACCCCGGGTGATGACGTCTTTTACAGCAAGTGCCGATCTTTTACAGCAAGTGCCTGCACGGGGAGCTGTAAGTATTAGTTAATCCACCTAATATCTCAGTCCATACAGTGGCGCGATGGCTCGGCGCACTGTACGAGCTGATGATCGAGACTCTCTTTTGCATCCGTGGTTCGAACCCCGGGTGATGACGTCTTTTACAGCAAGTGCCTACACGGGGAGCTGTAAGTATTAGTTAATCCACCTAATATCTCAGTCCATACAGTGGCGCGATGGCTCGGCGCACTGTACGAGCTGATGATCGAGACTCTCTTTTGCATCCGTTGTTCGAACCCCGGGTGATGACGTCTTTTACAGCAAGTGCCTACACGGGGAGCTGTAAGTATTAGTTAATCCACCTAATATCTCAGTCCATACAGTGGCGCGATGTCTCGGCGCACTGTACGAGCTGATGATCGAGACTCTCTTTTGCATCCGTGGTTCGAACCCCGGGTGATGACGTCTTTTACAGCAAGTGCCTACACGGGAAGCTGTAAGTATTAGTTAATCCACCTAATATCTCAGTCCATACAGTGGCGCGATGGCTCGGCGCACTGTACGAGCTGATGATCGAGACTCTCTTTTGCATCCGTGGTTCGAACCCCGGGTGATGACGTCTTTTACAGCAAGTGCCTACACGGGGAGCTGTAAGTATTAGTTAATCCACCTAGTATCTCAGTCCATACAGTGGCGCGATGGCTCGGCGCACTGTACGAGCTGATGATCGAGACTCTCTTTTGCATCCCTGGTTCGAACCCCGGGTGATGACGTCTTTTACAGCAAGTGCCTACACGGGGAGCTGTAAGTATTAGTTAATCCACCTAACTTCTCAGTCCATACAGTGGCGCGATGGCTTGGCGCACTGTACGAGCTGATGATCGAGACCCTCTTTTGCATCCGTGGTTCGAACCCCGGGTGATGACGTCTTTTGCCGATCTTTTACAGCAAGTGCCTACACGGGGAGCTGTAAGTATTAGTTAATCCACCTAATTTCTCAGTCCATACAGTGGCGCGATGGCTCGGCGCACTGTACGAGCTGATGATCGAGACTCTCTTTTGCATCCGTGGTTCGAACCCCGGGTGATGACGTCTTTTGCCGATCTTTTACAGCAAGTGCCTACACGGGGAGCTGTAAGTATTAGTTAATCCACCTAATTTCTCAGTCCATACAGTGGCGCGATGGCTCGGCGCACTGTACGAGCTGATGATCGAGACTCTCTTTTGCATCCGTGGTTCGAACCCCGGGTGATGACGTCTTTTGCCGATCTTTTACAGCAAGTGCCTACACGGGGAGCTGTAAGTATTAGTTAATCCACCTAATTTCTCAGTCCATACAGTGGCGCGATGGCTCGGCGCACTGTACGAGCTGATGATCGAGACTCTCTTTTGCATCCGTGGTTCGAACCCCGGGTGATGACGTCTTTTGCCGATCTTTTACAGCAAGTGCCTACACGGGGAGCTGTAAGTATTAGTTAATCCACCTAATATCCCAGTCCATACAGTGGCGCGATGGCTCGGCGCACTGTACGAGCTGATGATCGAGACTCTCTTTTGCATCCGTGGTTCGAACCCCGGGTGATGACGTCTTTTACAGCAAGTGCCTACACGGGGAGCTGTAAGTATTAGTTAATCCACCTAATATCTCAGTCCATACAGTGGCGCGATGGCTCGGCGCACTGTACGAGCTGATGATCGAGACTCTCTTTTGCATCCCTGGTTCGAACCCCGGGTGATGACGTCTTTTACAGCAAGTGCCGATCTTTTACAGCAAGTGCCTGCACGGGGAGCTGTAAGTATTAGTTAATCCACCTAATATCTCAGTCCATACAGTGGCGCGATGGCTCGGCGCACTGTACGAGCTGATGATCGAGACTCTCTTTTGCATCCGTGGTTCGAACCCCGGGTGATGACGTCTTTTACAGCAAGTGCCTACACGGGGAGCTGTAAGTATTAGTTAATCCACCTAATATCTCAGTCCATACAGTGGCGCGATGGCTCGGCGCACTGTACGAGCTGATGATCGAGACTCTCTTTTGCATCCGTTGTTCGAACCCCGGGTGATGACGTCTTTTACAGCAAGTGCCTACACGGGGAGCTGTAAGTATTAGTTAATCCACCTAATATCTCAGTCCATACAGTGGCGCGATGTCTCGGCGCACTGTACGAGCTGATGATCGAGACTCTCTTTTGCATCCGTGGTTCGAACCCCGGGTGATGACGTCTTTTACAGCAAGTGCCTACACGGGAAGCTGTAAGTATTAGTTAATCCACCTAATATCTCAGTCCATACAGTGGCGCGATGGCTCGGCGCACTGTACGAGCTGATGATCGAGACTCTCTTTTGCATCCGTGGTTCGAACCCCGGGTGATGACGTCTTTTACAGCAAGTGCCTACACGGGGAGCTGTAAGTATTAGTTAATCCACCTAGTATCTCAGTCCATACAGTGGCGCGATGGCTCGGCGCACTGTACGAGCTGATGATCGAGACTCTCTTTTGCATCCCTGGTTCGAACCCCGGGTGATGACGTCTTTTACAGCAAGTGCCTACACGGGGAGCTGTAAGTATTAGTTAATCCACCTAACTTCTCAGTCCATACAGTGGCGCGATGGCTTGGCGCACTGTACGAGCTGATGATCGAGACCCTCTTTTGCATCCGTGGTTCGAACCCCGGGTGATGACGTCTTTTGCCGATCTTTTACAGCAAGTGCCTACACGGGGAGCTGTAAGTATTAGTTAATCCACCTAATTTCTCAGTCCATACAGTGGCGCGATGGCTCGGCGCACTGTACGAGCTGATGATCGAGACTCTCTTTTGCATCCGTGGTTCGAACCCCGGGTGATGACGTCTTTTGCCGATCTTTTACAGCAAGTGCCTACACGGGGAGCTGTAAGTATTAGTTAATCCACCTAATTTCTCAGTCCATACAGTGGCGCGATGGCTCGGCGCACTGTACGAGCTGATGATCGAGACTCTCTTTTGCATCCGTGGTTCGAACCCCGGGTGATGACGTCTTTTGCCGATCTTTTACAGCAAGTGCCTACACGGGGAGCTGTAAGTATTAGTTAATCCACCTAATTTCTCAGTCCATACAGTGGCGCGATGGCTCGGCGCACTGTACGAGCTGATGATCGAGACTCTCTTTTGCATCCGTGGTTCGAACCCCTGGTGATGACGTCTTTTGCCGATCTTTTACAGCAAGTGCCTACACGGGGAGCTGTAAGTATTAGTTAATCCACCTAATTTCTCAGTCCATACAGTGGCGCGATGGCTCGGCGCACTGTACGAGCTGATGATCGAGACTCTCTTTTGCATCCGTGGTTCGAACCCCGGGTGATGACGTCTTTTACAGCAAGTGCCTACACGGGGAGCTGTAAGTATTAGTTAATCCACCTAATTTCTCAGTCCATACAGTGGCGCGATGGCTCGGCGCACCGTACGAGCTGATGATCGAGACTCTCTTTTGCATCCGTGGTTCGAACCCCGGGTGATGACGTCTTTTACAGCAAGTGCCTACACGGGGAGCTGTAAGTATTAGTTAATCCACCTAATATCTCAGTCCATACAGTGGCGGGGATGGCTCGGCGCACTGTACGAGCTGATGATCGAGACTCTCTTTTGCATCCGTGGTTCGAACCCCGGGTGATGACGTCCTTTGCCGATCTTTTACAGCAAGTGCCTACACGGGGAGCTGTAAGTATTAGTTAATCCACCTAATATCTCAGTCCATACAGTGGCGCGATGGCTCGGCGCACTGTACGAGCTGATGATCGAGACTCTCTTTTGCATCCCTGGTTCGAACCCCGGGTGATGACGTCTTTTACAGCAAGTGCCTACACGGGGAGCTGTAAGTATTAGTTAATCCACCTAATATCTCAGTCCATACAGTGGCGCGATGGCTCGGCGCACCGTACGAGCTGATGATCGAGACTCTCTTTTGCATCCGTGGTTCGAACCCCGGGTGATGACGTCTTTTGCCGATCTTTTACAGCAAGTGCCTACACGGGGAGCTGTAAGTATTAGTTAATCCACCTAATTTCTCAGTCCATACAGTGGCGCGATGGCTTGGCGCACTGTACGAGCTGATGATCGAGACTCTCTTTTGCATCCGTGGTTCGAACCCCGGGTGATGACGTCTTTTGCCGATCTTTTACAGCAAGTGCCTACACGGGGAGCTGTAAGTATTAGTTAATCCACCTAATTTCTCAGTCCATACAGTGGCGCGATGGCTCGGCGCACTGTACGAGCTGATGATCGAGACTCTCTTTTGCATCCCTGGTTCGAACCCCGGGTGATGACGTCTTTTACAGCAAGTGCCTACACGGGGAGCTGTAAGTATTAGTTAATCCACCTAATATCCCAGTCCATACAGTGGCGCGATGGCTCGGCGCACTGTACGAGCTGATGATCGAGACTCTCTTTTGCATCCGTGGTTCGAACCCCGGGTGATGACGTCTTTTACAGCAAGTGCCTACACGGGGAGCTGTAAGTATTAGTTAATCCACCTAATATCTCAGTCCATACAGTGGCGCGATGGCTCGGCGCACTGTACGAGCTGATGATCGAGACTCTCTTTTGCATCCCTGGTTCGAACCCCGGGTGATGACGTCTTTTACAGCAAGTGCCGATCTTTTACAGCAAGTGCCTGCACGGGGAGCTGTAAGTATTAGTTAATCCACCTAATATCTCAGTCCATACAGTGGCGCGATGGCTCGGCGCACTGTACGAGCTGATGATCGAGACTCTCTTTTGCATCCGTGGTTCGAACCCCGGGTGATGACGTCTTTTACAGCAAGTGCCTACACGGGGAGCTGTAAGTATTAGTTAATCCACCTAATATCTCAGTCCATACAGTGGCGCGATGGCTCGGCGCACTGTACGAGCTGATGATCGAGACTCTCTTTTGCATCCGTGGTTCGAACCCCGGGTGATGACGTCTTTTACAGCAAGTGCCTACACGGGGAGCTGTAAGTATTAGTTAATCCACCTAATATCTCAGTCCATACAGTGGCGCGATGTCTCGGCGCACTGTACGAGCTGATGATCGAGACTCTCTTTTGCATCCGTGGTTCGAACCCCGGGTGATGACGTCTTTTACAGCAAGTGCCTACACGGGAAGCTGTAAGTATTAGTTAATCCACCTAATATCTCAGTCCATACAGTGGCGCGATGGCTCGGCGCACTGTACGAGCTGATGATCGAGACTCTCTTTTGCATCCGTGGTTCGAACCCCGGGTGATGACGTCTTTTACAGCAAGTGCCTACACGGGGAGCTGTAAGTATTAGTTAATCCACCTAGTATCTCAGTCCATACAGTGGCGCGATGGCTCGGCGCACTGTACGAGCTGATGATCGAGACTCTCTTTTGCATCCCTGGTTCGAACCCCGGGTGATGACGTCTTTTACAGCAAGTGCCTACACGGGGAGCTGTAAGTATTAGTTAATCCACCTAACTTCTCAGTCCATACAGTGGCGCGATGGCTTGGCGCACTGTACGAGCTGATGATCGAGACCCTATTTTGCATCCGTGGTTCGAACCCCGGGTGATGACGTCTTTTGCCGATCTTTTACAGCAAGTGCCTACACGGGGAGCTGTAAGTATTAGTTAATCCACCTAATTTCTCAGTCCATACAGTGGCGCGATGGCTCGGCGCACTGTACGAGCTGATGATCGAGACTCTCTTTTGCATCCGTGGTTCGAACCCCGGGTGATGACGTCTTTTGCCGATCTTTTACAGCAAGTGCCTACACGGGGAGCTGTAAGTATTAGTTAATCCACCTAATTTCTCAGTCCATACAGTGGCGCGATGGCTCGGCGCACTGTACGAGCTGATGATCGAGACTCTCTTTTGCATCCGTGGTTCGAACCCCGGGTGATGACGTCTTTTGCCGATCTTTTACAGCAAGTGCCTACACGGGGAGCTGTAAGTATTAGTTAATCCACCTAATTTCTCAGTCCATACAGTGGCGCGATGGCTCGGCGCACTGTACGAGCTGATGATCGAGACTCTCTTTTGCATCCGTGGTTCGAACCCCGGGTGATGACGTCTTTTGCCGATCTTTTACAGCAAGTGCCTACACGGGGAGCTGTAAGTATTAGTTAATCCACCTAATTTCTCAGTCCATACAGTGGCGCGATGGCTTGGCGCACTGTACGAGCTGATGATCGAGACTCTCTTTTGCATCCGTGGTTCGAACCCCGGGTGATGACGTCTTTTGCCGATCTTTTACAGCAAGTGCCTACACGGGGAGCTGTAAGTATTAGTTAATCCACCTAATTTCTCAGTCCATACAGTGGCGCGATGGCTTGGCGCACTGTACGAGCTGATGATCGAGACTCTCTTTTGCATCCGTGGTTCGAACCCCGGGTGATGACGTCTTTTGCCGATCTTTTACAGCAAGTGCCTACACGGGGAGCTGTAAGTATTAGTTAATCCACCTAATTTCTCAGTCCATACAGTGGCGCGATGGCTCGGCGCACTGTACGAGCTGATGATCGAGACTCTCTTTTGCATCCGTGGTTCGAACCCCGGGTGATGACGTCTTTTGCCGATCTTTTACAGCAAGTGCCTACACGGGGAGCTGTAAGTATTAGTTAATCCACCTAATTTCTCAGTCCATACAGTGGCGCGATGGCTCGGCGCACTGTACGAGCTGATGATCGAGACTCTCTTTTGCATCCGTGGTTCGAACCCCGGGTGATGACGTCTTTTGCCGATCTTTTACAGCAAGTGCCTACACGGGGAGCTGTAAGTATTAGTTAATCCACCTACTATCTCAGTCCATACAGTGGCGCGATGGCTCGGCGCACTGTACGAGCTGATGATCGAGACTCTCTTTTGCATCCGTGGTTCGAACAAGTGCCTACACGGGGAGCTGTAAGTATTAGTTAATCCACCTAATTTCTCAGTCCATACAGTGGCGCGATGGCTCGGCGCACTGTACGAGCTGATGATCGAGACTCTCTTTTGCATCCGTGGTTCGAACCCCGGGTGATGACGTCTTTTGCCGATCTTTTACAGCAAGTGCCTACACGGGGAGCTGTAAGTATTAGTTAATCCACCTAATTTCTCAGTCCATACAGTGGCGCGATGGCTCGGCGCACTGTACGAGCTGATGATCGAGACTCTCTTTTGCATCCGTGGTTCGAACCCCGGGTGATGACGTCTTTTGCCGATCTTTTACAGCAAGTGCCTACACGGGGAGCTGTAAGTATTAGTTAATCCACGTAATTTCTCAGTCCATACAGTGGCCCGATGGCTCGGCGCACTGTACGAGCTGATGATCGAGACTCTCTTTTGCATCCGTGGTTCGAACCCCGGGTGATGACGTCTTTTGCCGATCTTTTACAGCAAGTGCCTACACGGGGAGCTGTAAGTATTAGTTAATCCACCTAATTTCTCAGTCCATACAGTGGCGCGATGGCTTGGCGCACTGTACGAGCTGATGATCGAGACTCTCTTTTGCATCCGTGGTTCGAACCCCGGGTGATGACGTCTTTTGCCGATCTGTTACAGCAAGTGCCTACACGGGGAGCTGTAAGTATTAGTTAATCCACCTAATTTCTCAGTCCATACAGTGGCGCGATGGCTTGGCGCACTGTACGAGCTGATGATCGAGACTCTCTTTTGCATCCGTGGTTCGAACCCCGGGTGATGACGTCTTTTGCCGATCTTTTACAGCAAGTGCCTACACGGGGAGCTGTAAGTATTAGTTAATCCACCTAATTTCTCAGTCCATACAGTGGCGCGATGGCTTGGCGCACTGTACGAGCTGATGATCGAGACTCTCTTTTGCATCCGTGGTTCGAACCCCGGGTGATGACGTCTTTTGCCGATCTTGTACAGCAAGTGCCTACACGGGGAGCTTTAAGTATTAGTTAATCCACCTAATTTCTCAGTCCATACAGTGGCGCGATGGCTTGGCGCACTGTACGAGCTGATGATCGAGACTCTCTTTTGCATCCGTGGTTCGAACCCCGGGTGATGACGTCTTTTGCCGATCTTTTACAGCAAGTGCCTACATGGGGAGCTGTAAGTATTAGTTAATCCACCTAATTTCTCAGTCCATACAGTGGCGCGATGGCTTGGCGCACTGTACGAGCTGATGATCGAGACTCTCTTTTGCATCCGTGGTTCGAACCCCGGGTGATGACGTCTTTTGCCGATCTTTTACAGCAAGTGCCTACACGGGGAGCTGTAAGTATTAGTTAATCCACCTAATTTCTCAGTCCATACAGTGGCGCGATGGCTTGGCGCACTGTACGAGCTGATGATCGAGACTCTCTTTTGCATCCGTGGTTCGAACCCCGGGTGATGACGTCTTTTGCCGATCTTTTACAGCAAGTGCCTACACGGGGAGCTGTAAGTATTAGTTAATCCACCTAATTTCTCAGTCCATACAGTGGCGCGATGGCTTGGCGCACTGTACGAGCTGATGATCGAGACTCTCTTTTGCATCCGTGGTTCGAACCCCGGGTGATGACGTCTTTTGCCGATCTTTTACAGCAAGTGCCTACACGGGGAGCTGTAAGTATTAGTTAATCCACCTAATTTCTCAGTCCATACAGTGGCGCGATGGCTTGGCGCACTGTACGAGCTGATGATCGAGACTCTCTTTTGCATCCGTGGTTCGAACCCCGGGTGATGACGTCTTTTGCCGATCTTTTACAGCAAGTGCCTACACGGGGAGCTGTAAGTATTAGTTAATCCACCTAATTTCTCAGTCCATACAGTGGCGCGATGGCTTGGCGCACTGTACGAGCTGATGATCGAGACTCTCTTTTGCATCCGTGGTTCGAACCCCGGGTGATGACGTCTTTTGCCGATCTTTTACAGCAAGTGCCTACACGGGGAGCTGTAAGTATTAGTTAATCCACCTGATTTCTCAGTCCATACAGTGGCGCGATGGCTTGGCGCACTGTACGAGCTGATGATCGAGACTCTCTTTTGCATCCGTGGTTCGAACCCCGGGTGATGACGTCTTTTGCCGATCTTTTACAGCAAGTGCCTACACGGGGAGCTGTAAGTATTAGTTAATCCACCTACTATCTCAGTCCATACAGTGGCGCGATGGCTTGGCGCGCTGTACGAGCTGATGATCGAGACTCTCTTTTGCATCCGTGGTTCGTACCCCGGGCGATGACGTCTTGTACAGCAAGTGCCTACACGGGGAGCTGTAAGTATTAGTTAATCCACCTACTATCTCAGTCCATACAGTGGCGCGATGGCTTGGCGCGCTGTACGAGCTGATGATCGAGACTCTCTTTTGCATCCCTGGTTCGAACCCCGGGCGATGACGTCTTTTGCCGATCTTTTACAGCAAGTGCCTACACGGGGAGCTGTAAGTATTAGTTAATCCACCTAATTTCTCAGTCCATACAGTGGCGCGATGGCTTGGCGCACTGTACGAGCTGATGATCGAGACTCTCTTTTGCATCCGTGGTTCGAACCCCGGGTGATGACGTCTTTTGCCGATCTTTTACAGCAAGTGCCTACACGGGGAGCTGTAAGTATTAGTTAATCCACCTAATTTCTCAGTCCATACAGTGGCGCGATGGCTTGGCGCACTGTACGAGCTGATGATCGAGACTCTCTTTTGCATCCGTGGTTCGAACCCCGGGTGATGACGTCTTTTGCCGATCTTTTACAGCAAGTGCCTACACGGGGAGCTGTAAGTATTAGTTAATCCACCTAAGTTCTCAGTCCATACAGTGGCGCGATGGCTTGGCGCACTGTACGAGCTGATGATCGAGACTCTCTTTTGCATCCGTGGTTCGAACCCCGGGTGATGACGTCTTTTGCCGATCTTTTACAGCAAGTGCCTACACGGGGAGCTGTAAGTATTAGTTAATCCACCTAATTTCTCAGTCCATACAGTGGCGCGATGGCTTGGCGCACTGTACGAGCTGATGATCGAGACTCTCTTTTGCATCCGTGGTTCGAACCCCGGGTGATGACGTCTTTTGCCGATCTTTTACAGCAAGTGCCTACACGGGGAGCTGTAAGTATTAGTTAATCCACCTAATTTCTCAGTCCATACAGTGGCGCGATGGCTTGGCGCACTGTACGAGCTGATGATCGAGACTCTCTTTTGCATCCGTGGTTCGAACCCCGGGTGATGACGTCTTTTGCCGATCTTTTACAGCAAGTGCCTACACGGGGAGCTGTAAGTATTAGTTAATCCACCTAATTTCTCAGTCCATACAGTGGCGCGATGGCTTGGCGCACTGTACGAGCTGATGATCGAGACTCTCTTTTGCATCCGTGGTTCGAACCCCGGGTGATGACGTCTTTTGCCGATCTTTTACAGCAAGTGCCTACACGGGGAGCTGTAAGTATTAGTTAATCCACCTAATTTCTCAGCCCATACAGTGGCGCGATGGCTTGGCGCACTGTACGAGCTGATGATCGAGACTCTCTTTTGCATCCGTGGTTCGAACCCCGGGTGATGACGTCTTTTGCCGATCTTTTACAGCAAGTGCCTACACGGGGAGCTGTAAGTATTAGTTAATCCACCTAATTTCTCAGTCCATACAGTGGCGCGATGGCTCGGCGCACTGTACGAGCTGATGATCGAGACTCTCTTTTGCATCCGTGGTTCGAACCCCGGGTGATGACGTCTTTTGCCGATCTTTTACAGCAAGTGCCTACACGGGGAGCTGTAAGTATTAGTTAATCCACCTAATTTCTCAGTCCATACAGTGGCGCGATGGCTCGGCGCACTGTACGAGCTGATGATCGAGACTCTCTTTTGCATCCGTGGTTCGAACCCCGGGTGATGACGTCTTTTGCCGATCTTTTACAGCAAGTGCCTACACGGGGAGCTGTAAGTATTAGTTAATCCACCTACTATCTCAGTCCATACAGTGGCGCGATGGCTCGGCGCACTGTACGAGCTGATGATCGAGACTCTCTTTTGCATCCGTGGTTCGAACAAGTGCCTACACGGGGAGCTGTAAGTATTAGTTAATCCACCTAATTTCTCAGTCCATACAGTGGCGCGATGGCTTGGCGCACTGTACGAGCTGATGATCGAGACTCTCTTTTGCATCCGTGGTTCGAACCCCGGGTGATGACGTCTTTTGCCGATCTTTTACAGCAAGTGCCTACACGGGGAGCTGTAAGGATTAGTTAATCCACCTAATTTCTCAGTCCATACAGTGGCGCGATGGCTTGGCGCACTGTACGAGCTGATGATCGAGACTCTCTTTTGCATCCGTGGTTCGAACCCCGGGTGATGACGTCTTTTGCCGATCTTTTACAGCAAGTGCCTACACGGGGAGCTGTAAGGATTAGTTAATCCACCTAATTTCTCAGTCCATACAGTGGCGCGATGGCTTGGCGCACTGTACGAGCTGATGATCGAGACTCTCTTTTGCATCCGTGGTTCGAACCCCGGGTGATGACGTCTTTTGCCGATCTTTTACAGCAAGTGCCTACACGGGGAGCTGTAAGTATTAGTTAATCCACCTAATTTCTCAGTCCATACAGTGGCGCGATGGCTTGGCGCACTGTACGAGCTGATGATCGAGACTCTCTTTTGCATCCGTGGTTCGAACCCCGGGGTGATGACGTCTTTTGCCGATCTTTTACAGCAAGTGCCTACACGGGGAGCTGTAAGTATTAGTTAATCCACCTAATTTCTCAGTCCATACAGTGGCGCGATGGCTTGGCGCACTGTACGAGCTGATGATCGAGACTCTCTTTTGCATCCGTGGTTCGAACCCCGGGGTGATGACGTCTTTTGCCGATCTTTTACAGCAAGTGCCTACACGGGGAGCTGTAAGTATTAGTTAATCCACCTAATTTCTCAGTCCATACAGTGGCGCGATGGCTTGGCGCACTGTACGAGCTGATGATCGAGACTCTCTTTTGCATCCGTGGTTCGAACCCCGGGGTGATGACGTCTTTTGCCGATCTTTTACAGCAAGTGCCTACACGGGGAGCTGTAAGTATTAGTTAATCCACCTAATTTCTCAGTCCATACAGTGGCGCGATGGCTTGGCGCACTGTACGAGCTGATGATCGAGACTCTCTTTTGCATCCGTGGTTCGAACCCCGGGTGATGACGTCTTTTGCCGATCTTTTACAGCAAGTGCCTACACGGGGAGCTGTAAGTATTAGTTAATCCACCTAATTTCTCAGTCCATACAGTGGCGCGATGGCTTGGCGCACTGTACGAGCTGATGATCGAGACTCTCTTTTGCATCCGTGGTTCGAACCCCGGGTGATGACGTCTTTTGCCGATCTTTTACAGCAAGTGCCTACACTGGGAGCTGTAAGTATTAGTTAATCCACCTAATTTCTCAGTCCATACAGTGGCGCGATGGCTTGGCGCACTGTACGAGCTGATGATCGAGACTCTCTTTTGCATCCGTGGTTCGAACCCCGGGTGATGACGTCTTTTGCCGATCTTTTACAGCAAGTGCCTACACGGGGAGCTGTAAGTATTAGTTAATCCACCTAATTTCTCAGTCCATACAGTGGCACGATGGCTTGGCGCACTGTACGAGCTGATGATCGAGACTCTCTTTTGCATCCGTGGTTCGAACCCCGGGGTGATGACGTCTTTTGCCGATCTTTTACAGCAAGTGCCTACACGGGGAGCTGTAAGTATTAGTTAATCCACCTAATTTCTCAGTCCATACAGTGGCGCGATGGCTTGGCGCACTGTACGAGCTGATGATCGAGACTCTCTTTTGCATCCGTGGTTCGAACCCCGGGTGATGACGTCTTTTGCCGATCTTTTACAGCAAGTGCCTACACGGGGAGCTGTAAGTATTAGTTAATCCACCTAATTTCTCAGTCCATACAGTGGCGCGATGGCTTGGCGCACTGTACGAGCTGATGATCGAGACTCTCTTTTGCATCCGTGGTTCGAACCCCGGGTGATGACGTCTTTTGCCGATCTTTTACAGCAAGTGCCTACACGGGGAGCTGTAAGTATTAGTTAATCCACCTAATTTCTCAGTCCATACAGTGGCGCGATGGCTTGGCCCACTGTACGAGCTGATGATCGAGACTCTCTTTTGCATCCGTGGTTCGAACCCCGGGTGATGACGTCTTTTGCCGATCTTGTACAGCAAGTGCCTACACGGGGAGCTGTAAGTATTAGTTAATCCACCTAATTTCTCAGTCCATACAGTGGCGCGATGGCTTGGCGCACTGTACGAGCTGATGATCGAGACTCTCTTTTGCATCCGTGGTTCGAACCCCGGGTGATGACGTCTTTTGCCGATCTTGTACAGCAAGTGCCTACACGGGGAGCTGTAAGTATTAGTTAATCCACCTAATTTCTCAGTCCATACAGTGGCGCGATGGCTTGGCGCACTGTACGAGCTGATGATCGAGACTCTCTTTTGCATCCGTGGTTCGAACCCCGGGTGATGACGTCTTTTGCCGATCTTTTACAGCAAGTGCCTACACGGGGAGCTGTAAGTATTAGTTAATCCACCTAATTTCTCAGTCCATACAGTGGCGCGATGGCTTGGCGCACTGTACGAGCTGATGATCGAGACTCTCTTTTGCATCCGTGGTTCGAACCCCGGGTGATGACGTCTTTTGCCGATCTTTTACAGCAAGTGCCTACACGGGGAGCTGTAAGTATTAGTTAATCCACCTAATTTCTCAGTCCATACAGTGGCGCGATGGCTTGGCGCACTGTACGAGCTGATGATCGAGACTCTCTTTTGCATCCGTGGTTCGAACCCCGGGTGATGACGTCTTTTGCCGATCTTTTACAGCAAGTGCCTACACGGGGAGCTGTAAGTATTAGTTAATCCACCTAATTTCTCAGTCCATACAGTGGCGCGATGGCTTGGCGCACTGTACGAGCTGATGATCGAGACTCTCTTTTGCATCCGTGGTTCGAACCCCGGGTGATGACGTCTTTTGCCGATCTTTTACAGCAAGTGCCTACACGGGGAGCTGTAAGTATTAGTTAATCCACCTAATTTCTCAGTCCATACAGTGGCGCGATGGCTTGGCGCACTGTACGAGCTGATGATCGAGACTCTCTTTTGCATCCGTGGTTCGAACCCCGGGTGATGACGTCTTTTGCCGATCTTTTACAGCAAGTGCCTACACGGGGAGCTGTAAGTATTAGTTAATCCACCTAATTTCTCAGTCCATACAGTGGCGCGATGGCTTGGCGCACTGTACGAGCTGATGATCGAGACTCTCTTTTGCATCCGTGGTTCGAACCCCGGGTGATGACGTCTTTTGCCGATCTTTTACAGCAAGTGCCTACACGGGGAGCTGTAAGTATTAGTTAATCCACCTAATTTCTCAGTCCATACAGTGGCGCGATGGCTTGGCGCACTGTACGAGCTGATGATCGAGACTCTCTTTTGCATCCGTGGTTCGAACCCCGGGTGATGACGTCTTTTGCCGATCTTTTACAGCAAGTGCCTACACGGGGAGCTGTAAGTATTAGTTAATCCACCTAATTTCTCAGTCCATACAGTGGCGCGATGGCTTGGCGCACTGTACGAGCTGATGATCGAGACTCTCTTTTGCATCCGTGGTTCGAACCCCGGGTGATGACGTCTTTTGCCGATCTTTTACAGCAAGTGCCTACACGGGGAGCTGTAAGTATTAGTTAATCCACCTAATTTCTCAGTCCATACAGTGGCGCGATGGCTTGGCGCACTGTACGAGCTGATGATCGAGACTCTCTTTTGCATCCGTGGTTCGAACCCCGGGTGATGACGTCTTTTGCCGATCTTTTACAGCAAGTGCCTACACGGGGAGCTGTAAGTATTAGTTAATCCACCTAATTTCTCAGTCCATACAGTGGCGCGATGGCTTGGCGCACTGTACGAGCTGATGATCGAGACTCTCTTTTGCATCCGTGGTTCGAACCCCGGGTGATGACGTCTTTTGCCGATCTTTTACAGCAAGTGCCTACACGGGGAGCTGTAAGTATTAGTTAATCCACCTAATTTCTCAGTCCATACAGTGGCGCGATGGCTTGGCGCACTGTACGAGCTGATGATCGAGACTCTCTTTTGCATCCGTGGTTCGAACCCCGGGTGATGACGTCTTTTGCCGATCTTTTACAGCAAGTGCCTACACGGGGAGCTGTAAGTATTAGTTAATCCACCTAATTTCTCAGTCCATACAGTGGCGCGATGGCTTGGCGCACTGTACGAGCTGATGATCGAGACTCTCTTTTGCATCCGTGGTTCGAACCCCGGGTGATGACGTCTTTTGCCGATCTTTTACAGCAAGTGCCTACACGGGGAGCTGTAAGTATTAGTTAATCCACCTAATTTCTCAGTCCATACAGTGGCGCGATGGCTTGGCGCACTGTACGAGCTGATGATCGAGACTCTCTTTTGCATCCGTGGTTCGAACCCCGGGTGATGACGTCTTTTGCCGATCTTTTACAGCAAGTGCCTACACGGGGAGCTGTAAGTATTAGTTAATCCACCTAATTTCTCAGTCCATACAGTGGCGCGATGGCTTGGCGCACTGTACGAGCTGATGATCGAGACTCTCTTTTGCATCCGTGGTTCGAACCCCGGGTGATGACGTCTTTTGCCGATCTTTTACAGCAAGTGCCTACACGGGGAGCTGTAAGTATTAGTTAATCCACCTAATTTCTCAGTCCATACAGTGGCGCGATGGCTTGGCGCACTGTACGAGCTGATGATCGAGACTCTCTTTTGCATCCGTGGTTCGAACCCCGGGTGATGACGTCTTTTGCCGATCTTTTACAGCAAGTGCCTACACGGGGAGCTGTAAGTATTAGTTAATCCACCTAATTTCTCAGTCCATACAGTGGCGCGATGGCTTGGCGCACTGTACGAGCTGATGATCGAGACTCTCTTTTGCATCCGTGGTTCGAACCCCGGGTGATGACGTCTTTTGCCGATCTTTTACAGCAAGTGCCTACACGGGGAGCTGTAAGTATTAGTTAATCCACCTAATTTCTCAGTCCATACAGTGGCGCGATGGCTTGGCGCACTGTACGAGCTGATGATCGAGACTCTCTTTTGCATCCGTGGTTCGAACCCCGGGTGATGACGTCTTTTGCCGATCTTTTACAGCAAGTGCCTACACGGGGAGCTGTAAGTATTAGTTAATCCACCTAATTTCTCAGTCCATACAGTGGCGCGATGGCTTGGCGCACTGTACGAGCTGATGATCGAGACTCTCTTTTGCATCCGTGGTTCGAACCCCGGGTGATGACGTCTTTTGCCGATCTTTTACAGCAAGTGCCTACACGGGGAGCTGTAAGTATTAGTTAATCCACCTGATTTCTCAGTCCATACAGTGGCGCGATGGCTTGGCGCACTGTACGAGCTGATGATCGAGACTCTCTTTTGCATCCGTGGTTCGAACCCCGGGTGATGACGTCTTTTGCCGATCTTTTACAGCAAGTGCCTACACGGGGAGCTGTAAGTATTAGTTAATCCACCTAATTTCTCAGTCCATACAGTGGCGCGATGGCTTGGCGCACTGTACGAGCTGATGATCGAGACTCTCTTTTGCATCCGTGGTTCGAACCCCGGGTGATGACGTCTTTTGCCGATCTTTTACAGCAAGTGCCTACACGGGGAGCTGTAAGTATTAGTTAATCCACCTAATTTCTCAGTCCATACAGTGGCGCGATGGCTTGGCGCACTGTACGAGCTGATGATCGAGACTCTCTTTTGCATCCGTGGTTCGAACCCCGGGTGATGACGTCTTTTGCCGATCTTTTACAGCAAGTGCCTACACGGGGAGCTGTAAGTATTAGTTAATCCACCTAAGTTCTCAGTCCATACAGTGGCGCGATGGCTTGGCGCACTGTACGAGCTGATGATCGAGACTCTCTTTTGCATCCGTGGTTCGAACCCCGGGTGATGACGTCTTTTGCCGATCTTTTACAGCAAGTGCCTACACGGGGAGCTGTAAGTATTAGTTAATCCACCTAAGTTCTCAGTCCATACAGTGGCGCGATGGCTTGGCGCACTGTACGAGCTGATGATCGAGACTCTCTTTTGCATCCGTGGTTCGAACCCCGGGTGATGACGTCTTTTGCCGATCTTTTACAGCAAGTGCCTACACGGGGAGCTGTAAGTATTAGTTAATCCACCTAATTTCTCAGTCCATACAGTGGCGCGATGGCTTGGCGCACTGTACGAGCTGATGATCGAGACTCTCTTTTGCATCCGTGGTTCGAACCCCGGGTGATGACGTCTTTTGCCGATCTTTTACAGCAAGTGCCTACACGGGGAGCTGTAAGTATTAGTTAATCCACCTAATTTCTCAGTCCATACAGTGGCGCGATGGCTTGGCGCACTGTACGAGCTGATGATCGAGACTCTCTTTTGCATCCGTGGTTCGAACCCCGGGTGATGACGTCTTTTGCCGATCTTTTACAGCAAGTGCCTACACGGGGAGCTGTAAGTATTAGTTAATCCACCTAATTTCTCAGTCCATACAGTGGCGCGATGGCTTGGCGCACTGTACGAGCTGATGATCGAGACTCTCTTTTGCATCCGTGGTTCGAACCCCGGGTGATGACGTCTTTTGCCGATCTTTTACAGCAAGTGCCTACACGGGGAGCTGTAAGTATTAGTTAATCCACCTAATTTCTCAGTCCATACAGTGGCGCGATGGCTTGGCGCACTGTACGAGCTGATGATCGAGACTCTCTTTTGCATCCGTGGTTCGAACCCCGGGTGATGACGTCTTTTGCCGATCTGTTACAGCAAGTGCCTACACGGGGAGCTGTAAGTATTAGTTAATCCACCTAATTTCTCAGTCCATACAGTGGCGCGATGGCTTGGCGCACTGTACGAGCTGATGATCGAGACTCTCTTTTGCATCCGTGGTTCGAACCCCGGGTGATGACGTCTTTTGCCGATCTGTTACAGCAAGTGCCTACACGGGGAGCTGTAAGTATTAGTTAATCCACCTAATTTCTCAGTCCATACAGTGGCGCGATGGCTTGGCGCACTGTACGAGCTGATGATCGAGACTCTCTTTTGCATCCGTGGTTCGAACCCCGGGTGATGACGTCTTTTGCCGATCTTTTACAGCAAGTGCCTACACGGGGAGCTGTAAGTATTAGTTAATCCACCTAATTTCTCAGTCCATACAGTGGCGCGATGGCTTGGCGCACTGTACGAGCTGATGATCGAGACTCTCTTTTGCATCCGTGGTTCGAACCCCGGGTGATGACGTCTTTTGCCGATCTTTTACAGCAAGTGCCTACACGGGGAGCTGTAAGTATTAGTTAATCCACCTAATTTCTCAGTCCATACAGTGGCGCGATGGCTTGGCGCACTGTACGAGCTGATGATCGAGACTCTCTTTTGCATCCGTGGTTCGAACCCCGGGTGATGACGTCTTTTGCCGATCTTTTACAGCAAGTGCCTACACGGGGAGCTGTAAGTATTAGTTAATCCACCTAATTTCTCAGTCCATACAGTGGCGCGATGGCTTGGCGCACTGTACGAGCTGATGATCGAGACTCTCTTTTGCATCCGTGGTTCGAACCCCGGGTGATGACGTCTTTTGCCGATCTTTTACAGCAAGTGCCTACACGGGGAGCTGTAAGGATTAGTTAATCCACCTAATTTCTCAGTCCATACAGTGGCGCGATGGCTTGGCGCACTGTACGAGCTGATGATCGAGACTCTCTTTTGCATCCGTGGTTCGAACCCCGGGTGATGACGTCTTTTGCCGATCTTTTACAGCAAGTGCCTACACGGGGAGCTGTAAGGATTAGTTAATCCACCTAATTTCTCAGTCCATACAGTGGCGCGATGGCTTGGCGCACTGTACGAGCTGATGATCGAGACTCTCTTTTGCATCCGTGGTTCGAACCCCGGGTGATGACGTCTTTTGCCGATCTTTTACAGCAAGTGCCTACACGGGGAGCTGTAAGGATTAGTTAATCCACCTAATTTCTCAGTCCATACAGTGGCGCGATGGCTTGGCGCACTGTACGAGCTGATGATCGAGACTCTCTTTTGCATCCGTGGTTCGAACCCCGGGTGATGACGTCTTTTGCCGATCTTTTACAGCAAGTGCCTACACGGGGAGCTGTAAGTATTAGTTAATCCACCTAATTTCTCAGTCCATACAGTGGCGCGATGGCTTGGCGCACTGTACGAGCTGATGATCGAGACTCTCTTTTGCATCCGTGGTTCGAACCCCGGGGTGATGACGTCTTTTGCCGATCTTTTACAGCAAGTGCCTACACGGGGAGCTGTAAGTATTAGTTAATCCACCTAATTTCTCAGTCCATACAGTGGCGCGATGGCTTGGCGCACTGTACGAGCTGATGATCGAGACTCTCTTTTGCATCCGTGGTTCGAACCCCGGGTGATGACGTCTTTTGCCGATCTTTTACAGCAAGTGCCTACACGGGGAGCTGTAAGTATTAGTTAATCCACCTAATTTCTCAGTCCATACAGTGGCGCGATGGCTTGGCGCACTGTACGAGCTGATGATCGAGACTCTCTTTTGCATCCGTGGTTCGAACCCCGGGTGATGACGTCTTTTGCCGATCTTTTACAGCAAGTGCCTACACTGGGAGCTGTAAGTATTAGTTAATCCACCTAATTTCTCAGTCCATACAGTGGCGCGATGGCTTGGCGCACTGTACGAGCTGATGATCGAGACTCTCTTTTGCATCCGTGGTTCGAACCCCGGGTGATGACGTCTTTTGCCGATCTTTTACAGCAAGTGCCTACACGGGGAGCTGTAAGTATTAGTTAATCCACCTAATTTCTCAGTCCATACAGTGGCGCGATGGCTTGGCGCACTGTACGAGCTGATGATCGAGACTCTCTTTTGCATCCGTGGTTCGAACCCCGGGGTGATGACGTCTTTTGCCGATCTTTTACAGCAAGTGCCTACACGGGGAGCTGTAAGTATTAGTTAATCCACCTAATTTCTCAGTCCATACAGTGGCGCGATGGCTTGGCGCACTGTACGAGCTGATGATCGAGACTCTCTTTTGCATCCGTGGTTCGAACCCCGGGTGATGACGTCTTTTGCCGATCTTTTACAGCAAGTGCCTACACGGGCAGCTGTAAGTATTAGTTAATCCACCTAATTTCTCAGTCCATACAGTGGCGCGATGGCTTGGCGCACTGTACGAGCTGATGATCGAGACTCTCTTTTGCATCCGTGGTTCGAACCCCGGGTGATGACGTCTTTTGCCGATCTGTTACAGCAAGTGCCTACACGGGGAGCTGTAAGTATTAGTTAATCCACCTAATTTCTCAGTCCATACAGTGGCGCGATGGCTTGGCGCACTGTACGAGCTGATGATCGAGACTCTCTTTTGCATCCGTGGTTCGAACCCCGGGGTGATGACGTCTTTTGCCGATCTTTTACAGCAAGTGCCTACACGGGGAGCTGTAAGTATTAGTTAATCCACCTAATTTCTCAGTCCATACAGTGGCGCGATGGCTTGGCGCACTGTACGAGCTGATGATCGAGACTCTCTTTTGCATCCGTGGTTCGAACCCCGGGTGATGACGTCTTTTGCCGATCTTTTACAGCAAGTGCCTACACGGGGAGCTGTAAGTATTAGTTAATCTACCTAATTTCTCAGTCCATACAGTGGCGCGATGGCTTGGCGCACTGTACGAGCTGATGATCGAGACTCTCTTTTGCATCCGTGGTTCGAACCCCGGGTGATGACGTCTTTTGCCGATCTTTTACAGCAAGTGCCTACACGGGGAGCTGTAAGTATTAGTTAATCCACCTAATTTCTCAGTCCATACAGTGGCGCGATGGCTTGGCGCACTGTACGAGCTGATGATCGAGACTCTCTTTTGCATCCGTGGTTCGAACCCCGGGTGATGACGTCTTTTGCCGATCTTTTACAGCAAGTGCCTACACGGGGAGCTGTAAGTATTAGTTAATCCACCTAATTTCTCAGTCCATACAGTGGCGCGATGGCTTGGCGCACTGTACGAGCTGATGATCGAGACTCTCTTTTGCATCCGTGGTTCGAACCCCGGGTGATGACGTCTTTTGCCGATCTTTTACAGCAAGTGCCTACACGGGGAGCTGTAAGTATTAGTTAATCCACCTAATTTCTCAGTCCATACAGTGGCGCGATGGCTTGGCGCACTGTACGAGCTGATGATCGAGACTCTCTTTTGCATCCGTGGTTCGAACCCCGGGTGATGACGTCTTTTGCCGATCTTTTACAGCAAGTGCCTACACGGGGAGCTGTAAGTATTAGTTAATCCACCTAATTTCTCAGTCCATACAGTGGCGCGATGGCTTGGCGCACTGTACGAGCTGATGATCGAGACTCTCTTTTGCATCCGTGGTTCGAACCCCGGGGTGATGACGTCTTTTGCCGATCTTTTACAGCAAGTGCCTACACGGGGAGCTGTAAGTATTAGTTAATCCACCTAATTTCTCAGTCCATACAGTGGCGCGATGGCTTGGCGCACTGTACGAGCCGATGATCGAGACTCTCTTTTGCATCCCTGGTTCGAACCCCGGGTGATGACGTCTTTTGCCGATCTTTTACAGCAAGTGCCTACACGGGCAGCTGTAAGTATTAGTTAATCCACCTAATTTCTCAGTCCATACAGTGGCGCGATGGCTTGGCGCACTGTACGAGCTGATGATCGAGACTCTCTTTTGCATCCGTGGTTCGAACCCCGGGTGATGACGTCTTTTGCCGATCTTTTACAGCAAGTGCCTACACGGGCAGCTGTAAGTATTAGTTAATCCACCTAATTTCTCAGTCCATACAGTGGCGCGATGGCTTGGCGCACTGTACGAGCTGATGATCGAGACTCTCTTTTGCATCCGTGGTTCGAACCCCGGGTGATGACGTCTTTTGCCGATCTGTTACAGCAAGTGCCTACACGGGCAGCTGTAAGTATTAGTTAATCCACCTAATTTCTCAGTCCATACAGTGGCGCGATGGCTTGGCGCACTGTACGAGCTGATGATCGAGACTCTCTTTTGCATCCGTGGTTCGAACCCCGGGGTGATGACGTCTTTTGCCGATCTTTTACAGCAAGTGCCTACACGGGGAGCTGTAAGTATTAGTTAATCCACCTAATTTCTCAGTCCATACAGTGGCGCGATGGCTTGGCGCACTGTACGAGCTGATGATCGAGACTCTCTTTTGCATCCGTGGTTCGAACCCCGGGTGATGACGTCTTTTGCCGATCTTTTACAGCAAGTGCCTACACGGGCAGCTGTAAGTATTAGTTAATCCACCTAATTTCTCAGTCCATACAGTGGCGCGATGGCTTGGCGCACTGTACGAGCTGATGATCGAGACTCTCTTTTGCATCCGTGGTTCGAACCCCGGGTGATGACGTCTTTTGCCGATCTGTTACAGCAAGTGCCTACACGGGGAGCTGTAAGTATTAGTTAATCCACCTAATTTCTCAGTCCATACAGTGGCGCGATGGCTTGGCGCACTGTACGAGCTGATGATCGAGACTCTCTTTTGCATCCGTGGTTCGAACCCCGGGTGATGACGTCTTTTGCCGATCTTTTACAGCAAGTGCCTACACGGGGAGCTGTAAGTATTAGTTAATCCACCTAATTTCTCAGTCCATACAGTGGCGCGATGGCTTGGCGCACTGTACGAGCTGATGATCGAGACTCTCTTTTGCATCCGTGGTTCGAACCCCGGGTGATGACGTCTTTTGCCGATCTTTTACAGCAAGTGCCTACACGGGGAGCTGTAAGTATTAGTTAATCCACCTAATTTCTCAGTCCATACAGTGGCGCGATGGCTTGGCGCACTGTACGAGCTGATGATCGAGACTCTCTTTTGCATCCGTGGTTCGAACCCCGGGTGATGACGTCTTTTGCCGATCTTTTACAGCAAGTGCCTACACGGGGAGCTGTAAGGATTAGTTAATCCACCTAATTTCTCAGTCCATACAGTGGCGCGATGGCTTGGCGCACTGTACGAGCTGATGATCGAGACTCTCTTTTGCATCCGTGGTTCGAACCCCGGGTGATGACGTCTTTTGCCGATCTTTTACAGCAAGTGCCTACACGGGGAGCTGTAAGGATTAGTTAATCCACCTAATTTCTCAGTCCATACAGTGGCGCGATGGCTTGGCGCACTGTACGAGCTGATGATCGAGACTCTCTTTTGCATCCGTGGTTCGAACCCCGGGTGATGACGTCTTTTGCCGATCTTTTACAGCAAGTGCCTACACGGGGAGCTGTAAGGATTAGTTAATCCACCTAATTTCTCAGTCCATACAGTGGCGCGATGGCTTGGCGCACTGTACGAGCTGATGATCGAGACTCTCTTTTGCATCCGTGGTTCGAACCCCGGGTGATGACGTCTTTTGCCGATCTTTTACAGCAAGTGCCTACACGGGGAGCTGTAAGTATTAGTTAATCCACCTAATTTCTCAGTCCATACAGTGGCGCGATGGCTTGGCGCACTGTACGAGCTGATGATCGAGACTCTCTTTTGCATCCGTGGTTCGAACCCCGGGGTGATGACGTCTTTTGCCGATCTTTTACAGCAAGTGCCTACACGGGGAGCTGTAAGTATTAGTTAATCCACCTAATTTCTCAGTCCATACAGTGGCGCGATGGCTTGGCGCACTGTACGAGCTGATGATCGAGACTCTCTTTTGCATCCGTGGTTCGAACCCCGGGTGATGACGTCTTTTGCCGATCTTTTACAGCAAGTGCCTACACGGGGAGCTGTAAGTATTAGTTAATCCACCTAATTTCTCAGTCCATACAGTGGCGCGATGGCTTGGCGCACTGTACGAGCTGATGATCGAGACTCTCTTTTGCATCCGTGGTTCGAACCCCGGGTGATGACGTCTTTTGCCGATCTTTTACAGCAAGTGCCTACACTGGGAGCTGTAAGTATTAGTTAATCCACCTAATTTCTCAGTCCATACAGTGGCGCGATGGCTTGGCGCACTGTACGAGCTGATGATCGAGACTCTCTTTTGCATCCGTGGTTCGAACCCCGGGTGATGACGTCTTTTGCCGATCTTTTACAGCAAGTGCCTACACGGGGAGCTGTAAGTATTAGTTAATCCACCTAATTTCTCAGTCCATACAGTGGCGCGATGGCTTGGCGCACTGTACGAGCTGATGATCGAGACTCTCTTTTGCATCCGTGGTTCGAACCCCGGGGTGATGACGTCTTTTGCCGATCTTTTACAGCAAGTGCCTACACGGGGAGCTGTAAGTATTAGTTAATCCACCTAATTTCTCAGTCCATACAGTGGCGCGATGGCTTGGCGCACTGTACGAGCTGATGATCGAGACTCTCTTTTGCATCCGTGGTTCGAACCCCGGGTGATGACGTCTTTTGCCGATCTTTTACAGCAAGTGCCTACACGGGCAGCTGTAAGTATTAGTTAATCCACCTAATTTCTCAGTCCATACAGTGGCGCGATGGCTTGGCGCACTGTACGAGCTGATGATCGAGACTCTCTTTTGCATCCGTGGTTCGAACCCCGGGTGATGACGTCTTTTGCCGATCTGTTACAGCAAGTGCCTACACGGGGAGCTGTAAGTATTAGTTAATCCACCTAATTTCTCAGTCCATACAGTGGCGCGATGGCTTGGCGCACTGTACGAGCTGATGATCGAGACTCTCTTTTGCATCCGTGGTTCGAACCCCGGGGTGATGACGTCTTTTGCCGATCTTTTACAGCAAGTGCCTACACGGGGAGCTGTAAGTATTAGTTAATCCACCTAATTTCTCAGTCCATACAGTGGCGCGATGGCTTGGCGCACTGTACGAGCTGATGATCGAGACTCTCTTTTGCATCCGTGGTTCGAACCCCGGGTGATGACGTCTTTTGCCGATCTTTTACAGCAAGTGCCTACACGGGGAGCTGTAAGTATTAGTTAATCCACCTAATTTCTCAGTCCATACAGTGGCGCGATGGCTTGGCGCACTGTACGAGCTGATGATCGAGACTCTCTTTTGCATCCGTGGTTCGAACCCCGGGTGATGACGTCTTTTGCCGATCTTTTACAGCAAGTGCCTACACGGGGAGCTGTAAGTATTAGTTAATCCACCTAATTTCTCAGTCCATACAGTGGCGCGATGGCTTGGCGCACTGTACGAGCTGATGATCGAGACTCTCTTTTGCATCCGTGGTTCGAACCCCGGGTGATGACGTCTTTTGCCGATCTTTTACAGCAAGTGCCTACACGGGGAGCTGTAAGTATTAGTTAATCCACCTAATTTCTCAGTCCATACAGTGGCGCGATGGCTTGGCGCACTGTACGAGCTGATGATCGAGACTCTCTTTTGCATCCGTGGTTCGAACCCCGGGTGATGACGTCTTTTGCCGATCTTTTACAGCAAGTGCCTACACGGGGAGCTGTAAGTATTAGTTAATCCACCTAATTTCTCAGTCCATACAGTGGCGCGATGGCTTGGCGCACTGTACGAGCTGATGATCGAGACTCTCTTTTGCATCCGTGGTTCGAACCCCGGGTGATGACGTCTTTTGCCGATCTTTTACAGCAAGTGCCTACACGGGGAGCTGTAAGTATTAGTTAATCCACCTAATTTCTCAGTCCATACAGTGGCGCGATGGCTTGGCGCACTGTACGAGCTGATGATCGAGACTCTCTTTTGCATCCGTGGTTCGAACCCCGGGGTGATGACGTCTTTTGCCGATCTTTTACAGCAAGTGCCTACACGGGGAGCTGTAAGTATTAGTTAATCCACCTAATTTCTCAGTCCATACAGTGGCGCGATGGCTTGGCGCACTGTACGAGCCGATGATCGAGACTCTCTTTTGCATCCCTGGTTCGAACCCCGGGTGATGACGTCTTTTGCCGATCTTTTACAGCAAGTGCCTACACGGGCAGCTGTAAGTATTAGTTAATCCACCTAATTTCTCAGTCCATACAGTGGCGCGATGGCTTGGCGCACTGTACGAGCTGATGATCGAGACTCTCTTTTGCATCCGTGGTTCGAACCCCGGGTGATGACGTCTTTTGCCGATCTTTTACAGCAAGTGCCTACACGGGCAGCTGTAAGTATTAGTTAATCCACCTAATTTCTCAGTCCATACAGTGGCGCGATGGCTTGGCGCACTGTACGAGCTGATGATCGAGACTCTCTTTTGCATCCGTGGTTCGAACCCCGGGTGATGACGTCTTTTGCCGATCTGTTACAGCAAGTGCCTACACGGGCAGCTGTAAGTATTAGTTAATCCACCTAATTTCTCAGTCCATACAGTGGCGCGATGGCTTGGCGCACTGTACGAGCTGATGATCGAGACTCTCTTTTGCATCCGTGGTTCGAACCCCGGGGTGATGACGTCTTTTGCCGATCTTTTACAGCAAGTGCCTACACGGGGAGCTGTAAGTATTAGTTAATCCACCTAATTTCTCAGTCCATACAGTGGCGCGATGGCTTGGCGCACTGTACGAGCTGATGATCGAGACTCTCTTTTGCATCCGTGGTTCGAACCCCGGGTGATGACGTCTTTTGCCGATCTTTTACAGCAAGTGCCTACACGGGCAGCTGTAAGTATTAGTTAATCCACCTAATTTCTCAGTCCATACAGTGGCGCGATGGCTTGGCGCACTGTACGAGCTGATGATCGAGACTCTCTTTTGCATCCGTGGTTCGAACCCCGGGTGATGACGTCTTTTGCCGATCTGTTACAGCAAGTGCCTACACGGGGAGCTGTAAGTATTAGTTAATCCACCTAATTTCTCAGTCCATACAGTGGCGCGATGGCTTGGCGCACTGTACGAGCTGATGATCGAGACTCTCTTTTGCATCCGTGGTTCGAACCCCGGGGTGATGACGTCTTTTGCCGATCTTTTACAGCAAGTGCCTACACGGGGAGCTGTAAGTATTAGTTAATCCACCTAATTTCTCAGTCCATACAGTGGCGCGATGGCTTGGCGCACTGTACGAGCTGATGATCGAGACTCTCTTTTGCATCCGTGGTTCGAACCCCGGGTGATGACGTCTTTTGCCGATCTTTTACAGCAAGTGCCTACACGGGGAGCTGTAAGTATTAGTTAATCCACCTAATTTCTCAGTCCATACAGTGGCGCGATGGCTTGGCGCACTGTACGAGCTGATGATCGAGACTCTCTTTTGCATCCGTGGTTCGAACCCCGGGTGATGACGTCTTTTGCCGATCTTTTACAGCAAGTGCCTACACGGGGAGCTGTAAGTATTAGTTAATCCACCTAATTTCTCAGTCCATACAGTGGCGCGATGGCTTGGCGCACTGTACGAGCTGATGATCGAGACTCTCTTTTGCATCCGTGGTTCGAACCCCGGGTGATGACGTCTTTTGCCGATCTTTTACAGCAAGTGCCTACACGGGGAGCTGTAAGTATTAGTTAATCCACCTAATTTCTCAGTCCATACAGTGGCGCGATGGCTTGGCGCACTGTACGAGCTGATGATCGAGACTCTCTTTTGCATCCGTGGTTCGAACCCCGGGTGATGACGTCTTTTGCCGATCTTTTACAGCAAGTGCCTACACGGGGAGCTGTAAGTATTAGTTAATCCACCTAATTTCTCAGTCCATACAGTGGCGCGATGGCTTGGCGCACTGTACGAGCTGATGATCGAGACTCTCTTTTGCATCCGTGGTTCGAACCCCGGGTGATGACGTCTTTTGCCGATCTTTTACAGCAAGTGCCTACACGGGGAGCTGTAAGTATTAGTTAATCCACCTAATTTCTCAGTCCATACAGTGGCGCGATGGCTTGGCGCACTGTACGAGCTGATGATCGAGACTCTCTTTTGCATCCGTGGTTCGAACCCCGGGGTGATGACGTCTTTTGCCGATCTTTTACAGCAAGTGCCTACACGGGGAGCTGTAAGTATTAGTTAATCCACCTAATTTCTCAGTCCATACAGTGGCGCGATGGCTTGGCGCACTGTACGAGCCGATGATCGAGACTCTCTTTTGCATCCCTGGTTCGAACCCCGGGTGATGACGTCTTTTGCCGATCTTTTACAGCAAGTGCCTACACGGGCAGCTGTAAGTATTAGTTAATCCACCTAATTTCTCAGTCCATACAGTGGCGCGATGGCTTGGCGCACTGTACGAGCTGATGATCGAGACTCTCTTTTGCATCCGTGGTTCGAACCCCGGGTGATGACGTCTTTTGCCGATCTTTTACAGCAAGTGCCTACACGGGCAGCTGTAAGTATTAGTTAATCCACCTAATTTCTCAGTCCATACAGTGGCGCGATGGCTTGGCGCACTGTACGAGCTGATGATCGAGACTCTCTTTTGCATCCGTGGTTCGAACCCCGGGTGATGACGTCTTTTGCCGATCTTTTACAGCAAGTGCCAACACGGGCAGCTGTAAGTATTAGTTAATCCACCTAATTTCTCAGTCCATACAGTGGCGCGATGGCTTGGCGCACTGTACGAGCTGATGATCGAGACTCTCTTTTGCATCCGTGGTTCGAACCCCGGGTGATGACGTCTTTTGCCGATCTTTTACAGCAAGTGCCTACACGGGGAGCTGTAAGTATTAGTTAATCCACCTAATTTCTCAGTCCATACAGTGGCGCGATGGCTTGGCGCACTGTACGAGCTGATGATCGAGACTCTCTTTTGCATCCGTGGTTCGAACCCCGGGTGATGACGTCTTTTGCCGATCTTTTACAGCAAGTGCATACACGGGGAGCTGTAAGTATTAGTTAATCCACCTAATTTCTCAGTCCATACAGTGGCGCGATGGCTTGGCGCACTGTACGAGCTGATGATCGAGACTCTCTTTTGCATCCGTGGTTCGAACCCCGGGTGATGACGTCTTTTGCCGATCTTTTACAGCAAGTGCCTACACGGGGAGCTGTAAGTATTAGTTAATCCACCTAATTTCTCAGTCCATACAGTGGCGCGATGGCTTGGCGCACTGTACGAGCTGATGATCGAGACTCTCTTTTGCATCCGTGGTTCGAACCCCGGGTGATGACGTCTTTTGCCGATCTTTTACAGCAAGTGCCTACACGGGGAGCTGTAAGTATTAGTTAATCCACCTAATTTCTCAGTCCATACAGTGGCGCGATGGCTTGGCGCACTGTACGAGCTGATGATCGAGACTCTCTTTTGCATCCGTGGTTCGAACCCCGGGTGATGACGTCTTTTGCCGATCTTTTACAGCAAGTGCCTACACGGGGAGCTGTAAGTATTAGTTAATCCACCTAATTTCTCAGTCCATACAGTGGCGCGATGGCTTGGCGCACTGTACGAGCTGATGATCGAGACTCTCTTTTGCATCCGTGGTTCGAACCCCGGGTGATGACGTCTTTTGCCGATCTGTTACAGCAAGTGCCTACACGGGGAGCTGTAAGTATTAGTTAATCCACCTAATTTCTCAGTCCATACAGTGGCGCGATGGCTTGGCGCACTGTACGAGCTGATGATCGAGACTCTCTTTTGCATCCGTGGTTCGAACCCCGGGTGATGACGTCTTTTGCCGATCTGTTACAGCAAGTGCCTACACGGGGAGCTGTAAGTATTAGTTAATCCACCTAATTTCTCAGTCCATACAGTGGCGCGATGGCTTGGCGCACTGTACGAGCTGATGATCGAGACTCTCTTTTGCATCCGTGGTTCGAACCCCGGGTGATGACGTCTTTTGCCGATCTTTTACAGCAAGTGCCTACACGGGGAGCTGTAAGTATTAGTTAATCCACCTAATTTCTCAGTCCATACAGTGGCGCGATGGCTTGGCGCACTGTACGAGCTGATGATCGAGACTCTCTTTTGCATCCGTGGTTCGAACCCCGGGTGATGACGTCTTTTGCCGATCTTTTACAGCAAGTGCCTACACGGGGAGCTGTAAGTATTAGTTAATCCACCTAATTTCTCAGTCCATACAGTGGCGCGATGGCTTGGCGCACTGTACGAGCTGATGATCGAGACTCTCTTTTGCATCCGTGGTTCGAACCCCGGGTGATGACGTCTTTTGCCGATCTTTTACAGCAAGTGCCTACACGGGGAGCTGTAAGTATTAGTTAATCCACCTAATTTCTCAGTCCATACAGTGGCGCGATGGCTTGGCGCACTGTACGAGCTGATGATCGAGACTCTCTTTTGCATCCGTGGTTCGAACCCCGGGTGATGACGTCTTTTGCCGATCTTTTACAGCAAGTGCCTACACGGGGAGCTGTAAGTATTAGTTAATCCACCTAATTTCTCAGTCCATACAGTGGCGCGATGGCTTGGCGCACTGTACGAGCTGATGATCGAGACTCTCTTTTGCATCCGTGGTTCGAACCCCGGGTGATGACGTCTTTTGCCGATCTTTTACAGCAAGTGCCTACACGGGGAGCTGTAAGTATTAGTTAATCCACCTAATTTCTCAGTCCATACAGTGGCGCGATGGCTTGGCGCACTGTACGAGCTGATGATCGAGACTCTCTTTTGCATCCGTGGTTCGAACCCCGGGTGATGACGTCTTTTGCCGATCTTTTACAGCAAGTGCCTACACGGGGAGCTGTAAGTATTAGTTAATCCACCTAATTTCTCAGTCCATACAGTGGCGCGATGGCTTGGCGCACTGTACGAGCTGATGATCGAGACTCTCTTTTGCATCCGTGGTTCGAACCCCGGGTGATGACGTCTTTTGCCGATCTTTTACAGCAAGTGCCTACACGGGGAGCTGTAAGTATTAGTTAATCCACCTAATTTCTCAGTCCATACAGTGGCGCGATGGCTTGGCGCACTGTACGAGCTGATGATCGAGACTCTCTTTTGCATCCGTGGTTCGAACCCCGGGTGATGACGTCTTTTGCCGATCTTTTACAGCAAGTGCCTACACGGGGAGCTGTAAGTATTAGTTAATCCACCTAATTTCTCAGTCCATACAGTGGCGCGATGGCTTGGCGCACTGTACGAGCTGATGATCGAGACTCTCTTTTGCATCCGTGGTTCGAACCCCGGGGTGATGACGTCTTTTGCCGATCTTTTACAGCAAGTGCCTACACGGGGAGCTGTAAGTATTAGTTAATCCACCTAATTTCTCAGTCCATACAGTGGCGCGATGGCTTGGCGCACTGTACGAGCTGATGATCGAGACTCTCTTTTGCATCCGTGGTTCGAACCCCGGGGTGATGACGTCTTTTGCCGATCTTTTACAGCAAGTGCCTACACGGGGAGCTGTAAGTATTAGTTAATCCACCTAATTTCTCAGTCCATACAGTGGCGCGATGGCTTGGCGCACTGTACAAGCTGATGATCGAGACTCTCTTTTGCATCCGTGGTTCGAACCCCGGGTGATGACGTCTTTTGCCGATCTTTTACAGCAAGTGTCTACACGGGGAGCTGTAAGTATTAGTTAATCCACCTAATTTCTCAGTCCATACAGTGGCGCGATGGCTTGGCGCACTGTACGAGCTGATGATCGAGACTCTCTTTTGCATCCGTGGTTCGAACCCCGGGTGATGACGTCTTTTGCCGATCTTTTACAGCAAGTGCCTACACGGGGAGCTGTAAGTATTAGTTAATCCACCTAATTTCTCAGTCCATACAGTGGCGCGATGGCTTGGCGCACTGTACGAGCTGATGATCGAGACTCTCTTTTGCATCCTTGGTTCGAACCCCGGGTGATGACGTCTTTTGCCGATCTTTTACAGCAAGTGCCTACACGGGGAGCTGTAAGTATTAGTTAATCCACCTAATTTCTCAGTCCATACAGTGGCGCGATGGCTTGGCGCACTGTACGAGCTGATGATCGAGACTCTCTTTTGCATCCGTGGTTCGAACCCCGGGGTGATGACGTCTTTTGCCGATCTTTTACAGCAAGTGCCTACACGGGGAGCTGTAAGTATTAGTTAATCCACCTAATTTCTCAGTCCATACAGTGGCGCGATGGCTTGGCGCACTGTACGAGCTGATGATCGAGACTCTCTTTTGCATCCGTGGTTCGAACCCCGGGGTGATGACGTCTTTTGCCGATCTTTTACAGCAAGTGCCTACACGGGGAGCTGTAAGTATTAGTTAATCCACCTAATTTCTCAGTCCATACAGTGGCGCGATGGCTTGGCGCACTGTACGAGCTGATGATCGAGACTCTCTTTTGCATCCGTGGTTCGAACCCCGGGGTGATGACGTCTTTTGCCGATCTTTTACAGCAAGTGCCTACACGGGGAGCTGTAAGTATTAGTTAATCCACCTAATTTCTCAGTCCATACAGTGGCGCGATGGCTTGGCGCACTGTACGAGCTGATGATCGAGACTCTCTTTTGCATCCGTGGTTCGAACCCCGGGTGATGACGTCTTTTGCCGATCTTTTACAGCAAGTGCCTACACGGGGAGCTGTAAGTATTAGTTAATCCACCTAATTTCTCAGTCCATACAGTGGCGCGATGGCTTGGCGCACTGTACGAGCTGATGATCGAGACTCTCTTTTGCATCCGTGGTTCGAACCCCGGGTGATGACGTCTTTTGCCGATCTTTTACAGCAAGTGCCTACACTGGGAGCTGTAAGTATTAGTTAATCCACCTAATTTCTCAGTCCATACAGTGGCGCGATGGCTTGGCGCACTGTACGAGCTGATGATCGAGACTCTCTTTTGCATCCGTGGTTCGAACCCCGGGTGATGACGTCTTTTGCCGATCTTTTACAGCAAGTGCCTACACGGGGAGCTGTAAGTATTAGTTAATCCACCTAATTTCTCAGTCCATACAGTGGCGCGATGGCTTGGCGCACTGTACAAGCTGATGATCGAGACTCTCTTTTGCATCCGTGGTTCGAACCCCGGGTGATGACGTCTTTTGCCGATCTTTTACAGCAAGTGCCTACACGGGGAGCTGTAAGTATTAGTTAATCCACCTAATTTCTCAGTCCATACAGTGGCGCGATGGCTTGGCGCACTGTACGAGCTGATGATCGAGACTCTCTTTTGCATCCGTGGTTCGAACCCCGGGTGATGACGTCTTTTGCCGATCTTTTACAGCAAGTGCCTACACGGGGAGCTGTAAGTATTAGTTAATCCACCTAATTTCTCAGTCCATACAGTGGCGCGATGGCTTGGCGCACTGTACGAGCTGATGATCGAGACTCTCTTTTGCATCCGTGGTTCGAACCCCGGGTGATGACGTCTTTTGCCGATCTTTTACAGCAAGTGCCTACACGGGGAGCTGTAAGTATTAGTTAATCCACCTAATTTCTCAGTCCATACAGTGGCGCGATGGCTTGGCGCACTGTACGAGCTGATGATCGAGACTCTCTTTTGCATCCGTGGTTCGAACCCCGGGTGATGACGTCTTTTGCCGATCTTTTACAGCAAGTGCCTACACGGGCAGCTGTAAGTATTAGTTAATCCACCTAATTTCTCAGTCCATACAGTGGCGCGATGGCTTGGCGCACTGTACGAGCTGATGATCGAGACTCTCTTTTGCATCCGTGGTTCGAACCCCGGGTGATGACGTCTTTTGCCGATCTTTTACAGCAAGTGCCTACACGGGGAGCTGTAAGTATTAGTTAATCCACCTAATTTCTCAGTCCATACAGTGGCGCGATGGCTTGGCGCACTGTACGAGCTGATGATCGAGACTCTCTTTTGCATCCGTGGTTCGAACCCCGGGTGATGACGTCTTTTGCCGATCTTTTACAGCAAGTGCCTACACGGGGAGCTGTAAGTATTAGTTAATCCACCTAATTTCTCAGTCCATACAGTGGCGCGATGGCTTGGCGCACTGTGCGAGCTGATGATCGAGACTCTCTTTTGCATCCGTGGTTCGAACCCCGGGTGATGACGTCTTTTGCCGATCTTTTACAGCAAGTGCCTACACGGGGAGCTGTAAGTATTAGTTAATCCACCTAATTTCTCAGTCCATACAGTGGCGCGATGGCTTGGCGCACTGTGCGAGCTGATGATCGAGACTCTCTTTTGCATCCGTGGTTCGAACCCCGGGTGATGACGTCTTTTGCCGATCTTTTACAGCAAGTGCCTACACGGGGAGCTGTAAGTATTAGTTAATCCACCTAATTTCTCAGTCCATACAGTGGCGCGATGGCTTGGCGCACTGTACGAGCTGATGATCGAGACTCTCTTTTGCATCCGTGGTTCGAACCCCGGGTGATGACGTCTTTTGCCGATCTTTTACAGCAAGTGCCTACACGGGGAGCTGTAAGTATTAGTTAATCCACCTAATTTCTCAGTCCATACAGTGGCGCGATGGCTTGGCGCACTGTACGAGCTGATGATCGAGACTCTCTTTTGCATCCGTGGTTCGAACCCCGGGTGATGACGTCTTTTGCCGATCTTTTACAGCAAGTGCCTACACGGGGAGCTGTAAGTATTAGTTAATCCACCTAATTTCTCAGTCCATACAGTGGCGCGATGGCTTGGCGCACTGTACGAGCTGATGATCGAGACTCTCTTTTGCATCCGTGGTTCGAACCCCGGGTGATGACGTCTTTTGCCGATCTTTTACAGCAAGTGCCTACACGGGGAGCTGTAAGTATTAGTTAATCCACCTAATTTCTCAGTCCATACAGTGGCGCGATGGCTTGGCGCACTGTACGAGCTGATGATCGAGACTCTCTTTTGCATCCGTGGTTCGAACCCCGGGTGATGACGTCTTTTGCCGATCTTTTACAGCAAGTGCCTACACGGGGAGCTGTAAGTATTAGTTAATCCACCTAATTTCTCAGTCCATACAGTGGCGCGATGGCTTGGCGCACTGTACGAGCTGATGATCGAGACTCTCTTTTGCATCCGTGGTTCGAACCCCGGGTGATGACGTCTTTTGCCGATCTTTTACAGCAAGTGCCTACACGGGGAGCTGTAAGTATTAGTTAATCCACCTAATTTCTCAGTCCATACAGTGGCGCGATGGCTTGGCGCACTGTACGAGCTGATGATCGAGACTCTCTTTTGCATCCGTGGTTCGAACCCCGGGTGATGACGTCTTTTGCCGATCTTTTACAGCAAGTGCCTACACGGGGAGCTGTAAGTATTAGTTAATCCACCTAATTTCTCAGTCCATACAGTGGCGCGATGGCTTGGCGCACTGTACGAGCTGATGATCGAGACTCTCTTTTGCATCCGTGGTTCGAACCCCGGGTGATGACGTCTTTTGCCGATCTTTTACAGCAAGTGCCTACACGGGGAGCTGTAAGTATTAGTTAATCCACCTAATTTCTCAGTCCATACAGTGGCGCGATGGCTTGGCGCACTGTACGAGCTGATGATCGAGACTCTCTTTTGCATCCGTGGTTCGAACCCCGGGTGATGACGTCTTTTGCCGATCTTTTACAGCAAGTGCCTACACGGGGAGCTGTAAGTATTAGTTAATCCACCTAATTTCTCAGTCCATACAGTGGCGCGATGGCTTGGCGCACTGTACGAGCTGATGATCGAGACTCTCTTTTGCATCCGTGGTTCGAACCCCGGGTGATGACGTCTTTTGCCGATCTTTTACAGCAAGTGCCTACACGGGGAGCTGTAAGTATTAGTTAATCCACCTAATTTCTCAGTCCATACAGTGGCGCGATGGCTTGGCGCACTGTACGAGCTGATGATCGAGACTCTCTTTTGCATCCGTGGTTCGAACCCCGGGTGATGACGTCTTTTGCCGATCTTTTACAGCAAGTGCCTACACGGGGAGCTGTAAGTATTAGTTAATCCACCTAATTTCTCAGTCCATACAGTGGCGCGATGGCTTGGCGCACTGTACGAGCTGATGATCGAGACTCTCTTTTGCATCCGTGGTTCGAACCCCGGGTGATGACGTCTTTTGCCGATCTTTTACAGCAAGTGCCTACACGGGGAGCTGTAAGTATTAGTTAATCCACCTAATTTCTCAGTCCATACAGTGGCGCGATGGCTTGGCGCACTGTACGAGCTGATGATCGAGACTCTCTTTTGCATCCGTGGTTCGAACCCCGGGTGATGACGTCTTTTGCCGATCTTTTACAGCAAGTGCCTACACGGGGAGCTGTAAGTATTAGTTAATCCACCTAATTTCTCAGTCCATACAGTGGCGCGATGGCTTGGCGCACTGTACGAGCTGATGATCGAGACTCTCTTTTGCATCCGTGGTTCGAACCCCGGGTGATGACGTCTTTTGCCGATCTTTTACAGCAAGTGCCTACACGGGGAGCTGTAAGTATTAGTTAATCCACCTAATTTCTCAGTCCATACAGTGGCGCGATGGCTTGGCGCACTGTACGAGCTGATGATCGAGACTCTCTTTTGCATCCGTGGTTCGAACCCCGGGTGATGACGTCTTTTGCCGATCTTTTACAGCAAGTGCCTACACGGGGAGCTGTAAGTATTAGTTAATCCACCTAATTTCTCAGTCCATACAGTGGCGCGATGGCTTGGCGCACTGTACGAGCTGATGATCGAGACTCTCTTTTGCATCCGTGGTTCGAACCCCGGGTGATGACGTCTTTTGCCGATCTTTTACAGCAAGTGCCTACACGGGGAGCTGTAAGTATTAGTTAATCCACCTAATTTCTCAGTCCATACAGTGGCGCGATGGCTTGGCGCACTGTACGAGCTGATGATCGAGACTCTCTTTTGCATCCGTGGTTCGAACCCCGGGTGATGACGTCTTTTGCCGATCTTTTACAGCAAGTGCCTACACGGGGAGCTGTAAGTATTAGTTAATCCACCTAATTTCTCAGTCCATACAGTGGCGCGATGGCTTGGCGCACTGTACGAGCTGATGATCGAGACTCTCTTTTGCATCCGTGGTTCGAACCCCGGGTGATGACGTCTTTTGCCGATCTTTTACAGCAAGTGCCTACACGGGGAGCTGTAAGTATTAGTTAATCCACCTAATTTCTCAGTCCATACAGTGGCGCGATGGCTTGGCGCACTGTACGAGCTGATGATCGAGACTCTCTTTTGCATCCGTGGTTCGAACCCCGGGTGATGACGTCTTTTGCCGATCTTTTACAGCAAGTGCCTACACGGGGAGCTGTAAGTATTAGTTAATCCACCTAATTTCTCAGTCCATACAGTGGCGCGATGGCTTGGCGCACTGTACGAGCTGATGATCGAGACTCTCTTTTGCATCCGTGGTTCGAACCCCGGGTGATGACGTCTTTTGCCGATCTTTTACAGCAAGTGCCTACACGGGGAGCTGTAAGTATTAGTTAATCCACCTAATTTCTCAGTCCATACAGTGGCGCGATGGCTTGGCGCACTGTACGAGCTGATGATCGAGACTCTCTTTTGCATCCGTGGTTCGAACCCCGGGTGATGACGTCTTTTGCCGATCTTTTACAGCAAGTGCCTACACGGGGAGCTGTAAGTATTAGTTAATCCACCTAATTTCTCAGTCCATACAGTGGCGCGATGGATTGGCGCACTGTGCGAGCTGATGATCGAGACTCTCTTTTGCATCCGTGGTTCGAACCCCGGGTGATGACGTCTTTTGCCGATCTTTTACAGCAAGTGCCTACACGGGGAGCTGTAAGTATTAGTTAATCCACCTAATTTCTCAGTCCATACAGTGGCGCGATGGCTTGGCGCACTGTGCGAGCTGATGATCGAGACTCTCTTTTGCATCCGTGGTTCGAACCCCGTGAATGACGTCTTTTGCCGATCTTTTACAGCAAGTGCCTACACGGGGAGCTGTAAGTATTAGTTAATCCACCTAATTTCTCAGTCCATACAGTGGCGCGATGGCTTGGCGCACTGTGCGAGCTGATGATCGAGACTCTCTTTTGCATCCGTGGTTCGAACCCCGGGTGATGACGTCTTTTGCCGATCTTTTACAGCAAGTGCCTACACGGGGAGCTGTAAGTATTAGTTAATCCACCTAATTTCTCAGTCCATACAGTGGCGCGATGGCTTGGCGCACTGTGCGAGCTGATGATCGAGACTCTCTTTTGCATCCGTGGTTCGAACCCCGGGTGATGACGTCTTTTGCCGATCTTTTACAGCAAGTGCCTACACGGGGAGCTGTAAGTATTAGTTAATCCACCTAATTTCTCAGTCCATACAGTGGCGCGATGGCTTGGCGCACTGTGCGAGCTGATGATCGAGACTCTCTTTTGCATCCGTGGTTCGAACCCCGGGTGATGACGTCTTTTGCCGATCTTTTACAGCAAGTGCCTACACGGGGAGCTGTAAGTATTAGTTAATCCACCTAATTTCTCAGTCCATACAGTGGCGCGATGGCTTGGCGCACTGTACGAGCTGATGATCGAGACTCTCTTTTGCATCCGTGGTTCGAACCCCGGGTGATGACGTCTTTTGCCGATCTTTTACAGCAAGTGCCTACACGGGGAGCTGTAAGTATTAGTTAATCCACCTAATTTCTCAGTCCATACAGTGGCGCGATGGCTTGGCGCACTGTACGAGCTGATGATCGAGACTCTCTTTTGCATCCGTGGTTCGAACCCCGGGTGATGACGTCTTTTGCCGATCTTTTACAGCAAGTGCCTACACGGGGAGCTGTAAGTATTAGTTAATCCACCTAATTTCTCAGTCCATACAGTGGCGCGATGGCTTGGCGCACTGTGCGAGCTGATGATCGAGACTCTCTTTTGCATCCGTGGTTCGAACCCCGGGTGATGACGTCTTTTGCCGATCTTTTACAGCAAGTGCCTACACGGGGAGCTGTAAGTATTAGTTAATCCACCTAATTTCTCAGTTCATACAGTGGCGCGATGGCTTGGCGCACTGTGCGAGCTGATGATCGAGACTCTCTTTTGCATCCGTGGTTCGAACCCCGGGTGATGACGTCTTTTGCCGATCTTTTACAGCAAGTGCCTACACGGGGAGCTGTAAGTATTAGTTAATCCACCTAATTTCTCAGTCCATACAGTGGCGCGATGGCTTGGCGCACTGTGCGAGCTGATGATCGAGAATCTCTTTTGCATCCGTGGTTCGAACCCCGGGTGATGACGTCTTTTGCCGATCTTTTACAGCAAGTGCCTACACGGGGAGCTGTAAGTATTAGTTAATCCACCTAATTTCTCAGTCCATACAGTGGCGCGATGGCTTGGCGCACTGTGCGAGCTGATGATCGAGAATCTCTTTTGCATCCGTGGTTCGAACCCCGGGTGATGACGTCTTTTGCCGATCTTTTACAGCAAGTGCCTACACGGGGAGCTGTAAGTATTAGTTAATCCACCTAATTTCTCAGTCCATACAGTGGCGCGATGGCTTGGCGCACTGTGCGAGCTGATGATCGAGAATCTCTTTTGCATCCGTGGTTCGAACCCCGGGTGATGACGTCTTTTGCCGATCTTTTACAGCAAGTGCCTACACGGGGAGCTGTAAGTATTAGTTAATCCACCTAATTTCTCAGTCCATACAGTGGCGCGATGGCTTGGCGCACTGTACGAGCTGATGATCGAGACTCTCTTTTGCATCCGTGGTTCGAACCCCGGGTGATGACGTCTTTTGCCGATCTTTTACAGCAAGTGCCTACACGGGGAGCTGTAAGTATTAGTTAATCCACCTAATTTCTCAGTCCATACAGTGGCGCGATGGCTTGGCGCACTGTGCGAGCTGATGATCGAGACTCTCTTTTGCATCCGTGGTTCGAACCCCGGGTGATGACGTCTTTTGCCGATCTTTTACAGCAAGTGCCTACACGGGGAGCTGTAAGTATTAGTTAATCCACCTAATTTCTCAGTCCATACAGTGGCGCGATGGCTTGGCGCACTGTGCGAGCTGATGATCGAGACTCTCTTTTGCATCCGTGGTTCGAACCCCGGGTGATGACGTCTTTTGCCGATCTTTTACAGCAAGTGCCTACACGGGGAGCTGTAAGTATTAGTTAATCCACCTAATTTCTCAGTCCATACAGTGGCGCGATGGCTTGGCGCACTGTACGAGCTGATGATCGAGACTCTCTTTTGCATCCGTGGTTCGAACCCCGGGTGATGACGTCTTTTGCCGATCTTTTACAGCAAGTGCCTACACGGGGAGCTGTAAGTATTAGTTAATCCACCTAATTTCTCAGTCCATACAGTGGCGCGATGGCTTGGCGCACTGTGCGAGCTGATGATCGAGACTCTCTTTTGCATCCGTGGTTCGAACCCCGGGTGATGACGTCTTTTGCCGATCTTTTACAGCAAGTGCCTACACGGGGAGCTGTAAGTATTAGTTAATCCACCTAATTTCTCAGTCCATACAGTGGCGCGATGGCTTGGCGCACTGTGCGAGCTGATGATCGAGACTCTCTTTTGCATCCGTGGTTCGAACCCCGGGTGATGACGTCTTTTGCCGATCTTTTACAGCAAGTGCCTACACGGGGAGCTGTAAGTATTAGTTAATCCACCTAATTTCTCAGTCCATACAGTGGCGCGATGGCTTGGCGCACTGTGCGAGCTGATGATCGAGACTCTCTTTTGCATCCGTGGTTCGAACCCCGGGTGATGACGTCTTTTGCCGATCTTTTACAGCAAGTGCCTACACGGGGAGCTGTAAGTATTAGTTAATCCACCTAATTTCTCAGTCCATACAGTGGCGCGATGGCTTGGCGCACTGTGCGAGCTGATGATCGAGACTCTCTTTTGCATCCGTGGTTCGAACCCCGGGTGATGACGTCTTTTGCCGATCTTTTACAGCAAGTGCCTACACGGGGAGCTGTAAGTATTAGTTAATCCACCTAATTTCTCAGTCCATACAGTGGCGCGATGGCTTGGCGCACTGTACGAGCTGATGATCGAGACTCTCTTTTGCATCCGTGGTTCGAACCCCGGGGTGATGACGTCTTTTGCCGATCTTTTACAGCAAGTGCCAACACGGGCAGCTGTAAGTATTAGTTAATCCACCTAATTTCTCAGTCCATACAGTGGCGCGATGGCTTGGCGCACTGTGCGAGCTGATGATCGAGACTCTCTTTTGCATCCGTGGTTCGAACCCCGGGTGATGACGTCTTTTGCCGATCTTTTACAGCAAGTGCCTACACGGGGAGCTGTAAGTATTAGTTAATCCACCTAATTTCTCAGTCCATACAGTGGCGCGATGGCTTGGCGCACTGTACGAGCTGATGATCGAGACTCTCTTTTGCATCCGTGGTTCGAACCCCGGGTGATGACGTCTTTTGCCGATCTTTTACAGCAAGTGCCTACACGGGGAGCTGTAAGTATTAGTTAATCCACCTAATTTCTCAGTCCATACAGTGGCGCGATGGCTTGGCGCACTGTGCGAGCTGATGATCGAGAATCTCTTTTGCATCCGTGGTTCGAACCCCGGGTGATGACGTCTTTTGCCGATCTTTTACAGCAAGTGCCTACACGGGGAGCTGTAAGTATTAGTTAATCCACCTAATTTCTCAGTCCATACAGTGGCGCGATGGCTTGGCGCACTGTACGAGCTGATGATCGAGAATCTCTTTTGCATCCGTGGTTCGAACCCCGGGTGATGACGTCTTTTGCCGATCTTTTACAGCAAGTGCCTACACGGGGAGCTGTAAGTATTAGTTAATCCACCTAATTTCTCAGTCCATACAGTGGCGCGATGGCTTGGCGCACTGTACGAGCTGATGATCGAGACTCTCTTTTGCATCCGTGGTTCGAACCCCGGGTGATGACGTCTTTTGCCGATCTTTTACAGCAAGTGCCTACACGGGGAGCTGTAAGTATTAGTTAATCCACCTAATTTCTCAGTCCATACAGTGGCGCGATGGCTTGGCGCACTGTGCGAGCTGATGATCGAGACTCTCTTTTGCATCCGTGGTTCGAACCCCGGGTGATGACGTCTTTTGCCGATCTTTTACAGCAAGTGCCTACACGGGGAGCTGTAAGTATTAGTTAATCCACCTAATTTCTCAGTCCATACAGTGGCGCGATGGCTTGGCGCACTGTGCGAGCTGATGATCGAGACTCTCTTTTGCATCCGTGGTTCGAACCCCGGGTGATGACGTCTTTTGCCGATCTTTTACAGCAAGTGCCTACACGGGGAGCTGTAAGTATTAGTTAATCCACCTAATTTCTCAGTCCATACAGTGGCGCAATGGCTTGGCGCACTGTACGAGCTGATGATCGAGACTCTCTTTTGCATCCGTGGTTCGAACCCCGGGTGATGACGTCTTTTGCCGATCTTTTACAGCAAGTGCCTACACGGGGAGCTGTAAGTATTAGTTAATCCACCTAATTTCTCAGTCCATACAGTGGCGCGATGGCTTGGCGCACTGTGCGAGCTGATGATCGAGACTCTCTTTTGCATCCGTGGTTCGAACCCCGGGTGATGACGTCTTTTGCCGATCTTTTACAGCAAGTGCCTACACGGGGAGCTGTAAGTATTAGTTAATCCACCTAATTTCTCAGTCCATACAGTGGCGCGATGGCTTGGCGCACTGTGCGAGCTGATGATCGAGACTCTCTTTTGCATCCGTGGTTCGAACCCCGGGTGATGACGTCTTTTGCCGATCTTTTACAGCAAGTGCCTACACGGGGAGCTGTAAGTATTAGTTATTCCACCTAATTTCTCAGTCCATACAGTGGCGCGATGGCTTGGCGCACTGTGCGAGCTGATGATCGAGACTCTCTTTTGCATCCGTGGTTCGAACCCCGGGTGATGACGTCTTTTGCCGATCTTTTACAGCAAGTGCCTACACGGGGAGCTGTAAGTATTAGTTATTCCACCTAATTTCTCAGTCCATACAGTGGCGCGATGGCTCGGCGCACTGTGCGAGCTGATGATCGAGACTCTCTTTTGCATCCGTGGTTCGAACCCCGGGTGATGACGTCTTTTGCCGATCTTTTACAGCAAGTGCCTACACGGGGAGCTGTAAGTGTTAGTTAATCCACCTAATTTCTCAGTCCATACAGTGGCGCGATGGCTCCGCGCACTGTGCGAGCTGATGATCGAGACTCTCTTTTGCATCCGTGGTTCGAACCCCGGGTGATGACGTCTTTTGCCGATCTTTTACAGCAAGTGCCTACACGGGGAGCTGTAAGTGTTAGTTAATCCACCTAATTTCTCAGTCCATACAGTGGCGCGATGGCTCCGCGCACTGTGCGAGCTGATGATCGAGACTCTCTTTTGCATCCGTGGTTCGAACCCCGGGTGATGACGTCTTTTGCCGATCTTTTACAGCAAGTGCCTACACGGGGAGCTGTAAGTATTAGTTAATCCACCTAATTTCTCAGTCCATACAGTGGCGCGATGGCTTGGCGCACTGTGCGAGCTGATGATCGAGACTCTCTTTTGCATCCGTGGTTCGAACCCCGGGTGATGACGTCTTTTGCCGATCTTTTACAGCAAGTGCCTACACGGGGAGCTGTAAGTATTAGTTAATCCACCTAATTTCTCAGTCCATACAGTGGCGCGATGGCTTGGCGCACTGTACGAGCTGATGATCGAGACTCTCTTTTGCATCCGTGGTTCGAACCCCGGGTGATGACGTCTTTTGCCGATCTTTTACAGCAAGTGCCTACACGGGGAGCTGTAAGTATTAGTTAATCCACCTAATTTCTCAGTCCATACAGTGGCGCGATGGCTTGGCGCACTGTGCGAGCTGATGATCGAGAATCTCTTTTGCATCCGTGGTTCGAACCCCGGGTGATGACGTCTTTTGCCGATCTTTTACAGCAAGTGCCTACACGGGGAGCTGTAAGTATTAGTTAATCCACCTAATTTCTCAGTCCATACAGTGGCGCGATGGCTTGGCGCACTGTGCGAGCTGATGATCGAGAATCTCTTTTGCATCCGTGGTTCGAACCCCGGGTGATGACGTCTTTTGCCGATCTTTTACAGCAAGTGCCTACACGGGGAGCTGTAAGTATTAGTTAATCCACCTAATTTCTCAGTCCATACAGTGGCGCGATGGCTTGGCGCACTGTACGAGCTGATGATCGAGAATCTCTTTTGCATCCGTGGTTCGAACCCCGGGTGATGACGTCTTTTGCCGATCTTTTACAGCAAGTGCCTACACGGGGAGCTGTAAGTATTAGTTAATCCACCTAATTTCTCAGTCCATACAGTGGCGCGATGGCTTGGCGCACTGTACGAGCTGATGATCGAGAATCTCTTTTGCATCCGTGGTTCGAACCCCGGGTGATGACGTCTTTTGCCGATCTTTTACAGCAAGTGCCTACACGGGGAGCTGTAAGTATTAGTTAATCCACCTAATTTCTCAGTCCATACAGTGGCGCGATGGCTTGGCGCACTGTACGAGCTGATGATCGAGACTCTCTTTTGCATCCGTGGTTCGAACCCCGGGTGATGACGTCTTTTGCCGATCTTTTACAGCAAGTGCCTACACGGGGAGCTGTAAGTATTAGTTAATCCACCTAATTTCTCAGTCCATACAGTGGCGCGATGGCTTGGCGCACTGTGCGAGCTGATGATCGAGACTCTCTTTTGCATCCGTGGTTCGAACCCCGGGTGATGACGTCTTTTGCCGATCTTTTACAGCAAGTGCCTACACGGGGAGCTGTAAGTATTAGTTAATCCACCTAATTTCTCAGTCCATACAGTGGCGCGATGGCTTGGCGCACTGTACGAGCTGATGATCGAGACTCTCTTTTGCATCCGTGGTTCGAACCCCGGGTGATGACGTCTTTTGCCGATCTTTTACAGCAAGTGCCTACACGGGGAGCTGTAAGTATTAGTTAATCCACCTAATTTCTCAGTCCATACAGTGGCGCGATGGCTTGGCGCACTGTGCGAGCTGATGATCGAGAATCTCTTTTGCATCCGTGGTTCGAACCCCGGGTGATGACGTCTTTTGCCGATCTTTTACAGCAAGTGCCTACACGGGGAGCTGTAAGTATTAGTTAATCCACCTAATTTCTCAGTCCATACAGTGGCGCGATGGCTTGGCGCACTGTACGAGCTGATGATCGAGAATCTCTTTTGCATCCGTGGTTCGAACCCCGGGTGATGACGTCTTTTGCCGATCTTTTACAGCAAGTGCCTACACGGGGAGCTTAATCGGCCTAATATCTCAGTTTCAGTCAAATTATATTTGACGACATAGTGAATTATCAAAAAAATTACAGCCCTTTAGGCGTTCCATAGGAAACGATTTGACAAGTCTATGTTCCTATGGTAGTATACGCCCAGTCATGTGGTCTCTAAGTCTAGATAGAAGTTTTCACTAGCTAAACCCTACCCATCACCGCATAGCTGACAAGTTGGCCTTTCATGGCACTATCAATTTTCCGTATCATGACCATGTACATTTTTTGCTTTCCGAGCCGGAACTTTTCGTCACTTGTAAACAAACCTCTTCACTCATTGGTAAACAAATTTCCTACGCTGCTCCTGGGAGGCCTAAAGGGGTCTAAAATTTCCTCAATTGACCCACTTTTCTAACCACATGTACTTCCATTGATGCTTTTCAACATGCAAGCCATAAAAACTAGATTATGATTGATAACAGGTCACAAAAGATGTTCCCCCGCTGCTTTTTGGCACTTTTCCTGAAGGCGAACAATCGGGCGGATTGATATAGACTCTAATAAGAGTATGCCACCATAACGCGGATCGCAAAGTTACCAACCTGAAGCTATCCCAGGATTCATCACAGGATTCATCTCAGGATTCATCACAGGATTCATCCCAGGATTGAGATTCATCACAGGATTAAGATTTATCACAGGACTCATCCCAGGATTCATCAGAGGATTTAGATAATAGATTCATCACAGGATTCATCCCAGGATTCAGATTCATCACAGGATTCATCCCAGGATACATCATAGGATTCGTTCCAGGATTCAGATTTATCCCAGGATTCATCACAGGATTCATCCCAGGATTCAGATTAATCCCAGAATTCATCCCAGGATTCAGATTTATCACCAGATTCATTCACCGGAGTTATTAATGCAGCGGGATGTTCGTCGAAAAGTTCTTTCATTTTCATATTTCGTGACGCACATCGGGGGGGGGGGGTGGAAAAATGAAGTCACCGAAGCTCCAGGAGGAATTGTCAGGAGCAACTCATTAGTTTATCACAACAGAATGACTTGGCCTTTGAAGAGAAATTTGGCTAAAATTCGTCAATTGTTTTCGTTAATCGGATAATACATGGACTGGTTCCACGAAATCCCATTCTGTACACTGGTGTACTGCAGCTATAACAATGTAGCGTTTAGTTCCATTTCGTGGTAAAACTAAAGACTTTTTCTTGGTGACTTATCTTTAAACTTATAGTACCATATGGCGATTTATGGAGTATTTGGAATCATCAAACTTTGTATTGCAATGTTGCATAAGGCTGGTAGGCTCATGATCTTGATACTTCCAGAGGTTCAACCAACTTTCCCAGCAGTTGCTGTGGTAGGTAAGAATTATTAAGATGAATGACTTTGTTTATTTATTTCCAACCACTAAGTAACCAAAGAGTCTTTTAACATACTTTGTTTTCGTCTAGTTATAATCAGTCTTCTTTGCACTCATTACTTTGCTAGGATATATAGTGAAGGTTTCATAATTGACACACCCCCGCAATTGACGCACCTCCAAAATGATTACTAGTGCGTTACAGAAGGGAACCTAAACTTTTTGCAGCGAAGCAGAGTTATATATTCCATGAATTTGAATCCATTACAGATATGTGCTGATCAAATTGTGTTTTTTGAAAAGCCTTCCCCCAGTTTTGCAAGTTTCTTGGTATTTGAAAATGTTACTCCCTAACAATAACCAAAATTACCTTAATATGATACCACTACTCTCTGAGACTGACCTGTCAGAGCTTAGCGGCTCAGAGCAAAGCAAACAGCATCAAAAGTCAATAAATGTATACTTAGGCCAACATTACAGTTAGCTTATTGATGAATGCGTCAGTGTAGGCGGGGGTATGAAAGAACTTGACACAGAATACATTTTGTGGCCTAATTCTGCTTCATTGTACGATGCGTAGTCACAAAAAATAAATACTTTGAGATCATTTCAACTTTGAGGAACTACACATATAAAAATCTCATACAGTTGAGTGATTTGTACTTTTCGTTGATAGACATTATTAATCAAATCATTAAAGGGTGTGAAGACTCATGCAAAAAGAAACGTCTAATGCCGGTGCTCTGACCTAGTTTCGAATGAGGTGTAACAGAAGTGTTAGACACCGCTATTGATCCTAGAAAATACACACACAGCTTGCTACCATCGGTAATTGGACACAAATGTACAGTCAGTATGTACAGCTGCGGTCAATACCCACAGCACAGTGTGTAAACGATACAGCGATGGACATCTTAGGTCCGGCTAAAAAATAAATAACAAAGGTATCACGTTTCATTTTTGTCTGCATTTTGTAGCTACACAAACAAAAGGTCACTTGCAGCAACATAAAGTTAACTTTTTCAGATGGCTGCACTCGGTCTGGGGGGACTCTTCAATGCCTTTTAGGTGCGTCAATTATGAGCCCACCATGCTACTACTGCGCAGATTGATAACATTTGTCTCAATTAACAAGTTTGCCCTTGGAAGCTAAAGAAGTAAAGAGTAAATATTTCATTGTTCATCTTGTTAGAGATTCCTTTAAAAGACCTACTGTACTATGTTGGCCCCAATTTTAATATGTTCTTTCGCTTTGTGAATGTATAAATTGTTACGTTGGGGTGTGCTCCGGCTCAATTAGTTTGGGCTCCGTTATTAAATAAGTATAATGAACAACAGATAAAGAGAAACTCCAGACATAGATATAATTGTATAGAATATGAGCTTTATTGCTGGAGTGTATCTGAAGTACAGTCTCTGAAGTCTGGAATCTTAGTCTTTTACATATTAAAAAACAACAGTATTTAAGTCATTGCAACTTCCACTGAGGGGGCAATAACCTCTCTGTGACATAAACTCTTGGTCTTACTTATAATTACTAAGGCACATGGAGATGACTAGGACTAACCTTATTTGTAATACACATGAGATGCAACAGGTTGTCATCTGTGTTTAAGCATGAGTATTTCATGGAATTAAGACAAAGGGGGCTTCTACGAATATGATGTGGGTGTAGGGTGAATAAGTCATGAACAGGAAGTAAGCAGTTACTCTTAAGACAAAGAGGCATGGAAGCAAATGTTTAAAGTAATATGATGGGAGTTCTACATACTACATTACAATATGCAAAACTCCATGGCAATGGTTTTAGAATGGCATATTCAGCAGGAACTGCTTCTTGTGTAAATATCTTGGTTTTACCATCATTAGCTATGTGGCCTTAAGAAAGTAAACTTAAGCAGACTTAGAAAAAACAATAAATGTTGTTTCTTGGCTGATTAGGTAAATAATTCAATGAGAGATTGAGCACAAAGTATTTGCAGTGTTAATTACCCCCTTATGAACTGACATGACATTCACAGCAACAACCAGCCTGCAAGTCAGATCCTATGGGAGATGAAAACGCCTTGAAATGCTACATGTTAATTTCATCTCAAACCGAAGAGCAAATTCGCTGGCACTGCTAGCTAACATGTTTGTTACTTGCAATGGTACAATAAGGAATGCAATAGGGCACAAGAAACTGGGGTTGCAGAAAATTAGGCAGACATTACATGAAATGCCCCTTACAGAAATTGACACAAATTATGCAGCCTTGCATCCAATGATAATCATTTGAGTCAACAAATCCACTGTCTCTGATTTCCTGGCTATGATTCTTATCTGTCTAAGAAGGTATAAATCTTTCTTTGGAATGATAGTAACATAATATTTAATCACTCTGCAAAGAAGCCAACTCTGAAGTTATCCCAGCGTAATTAAAAAGTGGTCTTGCCTGGCCATGCAATTTGTGTACACAAGAGTGATAAGCACCCAGCTTTACAGCTGGAAGTGTGAACTCCAATATCAACTTTCTGCTGAAAACCAGAGTTGTGGCCTATATATCAGGAATTCAAGAGTGTTCAATTCTGTAAGGGTCACTTTCATAGCATGTGTAGTATAATTGCACTAGCCTAGTTCTCTGTGTTAGGGAAAGTTGTGCGGTATGTGGTTACTGTAAGTGAAATTCTTACAGTGTGGACACTGGCATTTGAAGTTACTTGTGTTCACAAAATGGTTAACACTTGGGAATGATTTAAACGGCTTCAGTTTACATGGTTCTATTGCTTTTGATTTCTCTTTTGCTAACTGTTTTGGCAATTTCACAAATCTGTTCAGGTGATGCAGAATTTAGTTTGCAGGTGGTTCAATTCCACCAACAGAAATGACTCAGCTATACAGTTTCAAGAAGGAATACAAAGACATAAACATGTACTGTATATACCGATAACCGACAATGAAACAGTTTCGCACATGGGCGGCAATCATGAGGGAGGGGAGGGGGAGGGACGGGGACAAGTCTCCCCCAATATTTTAGGTAGGGGATATAGTATATAATATCCCACCAATATTTGGTGGCATAGTTTATTTTGTGTGGCTATGAATAGAAAATAATGTGTGACATTATTTATCCAAATCATATTTGGCGGTGGCGAAACCTTCATCCAACACATGCTGCATGAGGTAAGTGACACTTTGAGGTCGTTTCTTTGATCTGTGACCGTATAGTTGCCACTCATCATTATTATCATGTCTGTACATCTATTGTGTATGAGTGTACAGTAAGTATCTGTTCGTACACTCATATATATGATCCACATCGATATGGGTTCCCTATTTAATTTCTTTTTTATGTTTTTACGATATTGTTAGTAATTTCAAAAGAGAAATTGCTGAAGATGCAATTTACAAGGCCTGGGAAGTGCCATTTACAGCGATCTGGGAGGCATTTTCAGCCAAAATTTTCTTGTACGCTTCACTCCAAAAATGGTGGCGCTAAGCTTAGATAGTTTTCAATGCCGTATAGATACGGCTCTGATAGTTTGCCTACAGTTTGGCCCCTCCCTTGGCAAATTCCTGGCTACGCGCCTGAAACCGAAACAAAGCGAAATTTTGTTCCCCGCTTAAATTGGGCTTAGTGAGGAAATTTGATAACCCCCCCAAAAAAAAATCAATATTATATATATATAATACCTGAGGGGTTTCACGTGACCGTGCATGCTGGTTTATACTCCATACTTGGGTAGTATGCTATAAACATTATGCAAGGGACAGGAGGACCGAGGTGTTTTTGGGCCTTCACAAGCATTATTTAATTATTGTAGAAATTACGGTGGCCCAGATGAGACATGGAATTTTCGAACGTTTCATGTCATATGTATTACCTTCTTTAAACTGTCCAAGTTTTGAGTGTGTGACTTTCTATAGAAGAAAAGAAATAAGATCGGAAATTAGATGTATTGTGTGGTGAATGAAACGAACATTGATCATTTGTTTGCAAAACACTCTTCTGCTAATACAATGGATCCAGTTGAATGATTTAGTACTGCCGTGTAGTAAATCCCTTGTTGACGAGTAACAAATAGAAACGTAGGCTTTGTACTCATTTCCCCCATTTTTCTAAGTGAGCAGAGGTATGTCGGTGCATGTGGTGGGGCAGTAGCCCTCTCTGCCCTCCTGTGTACGTAAGTATATATGTGGTTGTAACGGAATCCCACATTTGGGTATCAGAAAAGTCGATGTTCAAAAGCTGCGAATATTTACCGGACATTCGCTGAAATATTAACCATATTTTTTTTTTTCTACCACTCATCCAGTTCCTTCCCGTGAAAATTCATCCTGATAGAAAATTAATATGTTGTTGTAAAGTTAGTGGCGCTACAGTATTTGTATTTGCCTAAATAATAATTGCCAAGGATATATCTTTCTCTTTTCAATCATGTTGATTTGAAAAACTCACTGTGAAAACAAACTCTCCTATTTGTTTATTTGAAATCTCGCTATGAATATCAGTCATTTAGACGGTTGTAGAAGCGAGATGTGTGAAGTAACTTTAAGTCCATCCAAAACAGTTAAACAAATTACCTCCATAGCACCCAATGATCGATTACCATTTCTCTGTGACGAATACTGGACCGAATTTGCTTGATGTGGGGTTTTCGAACTTCAACTCGATCTCGAAGAGAAGAAAATGAAGAAGACCGTAGTCGGGCCTGCATCTATATTTCTCTTCTGTAGCGCGAAAAGAACTTTAAATATTCCATTTAGAAGCCAAAGTAGCTCGAGTGGTATAGTGAGTGCAAGTGGTAGAGTGAGGGTTGGAGTAACAAGAATAGGTAAGTGGATTGTCATATTATCTCAATTATGAAGGTTACAGAGTTGTGCATGTACTAGATTCACGATTAGGCCTAGCCTACTTATATTGCTGTGTAGTATAGCATGGTGTATGGTACTGTAACTTCGCGTGTTCCCTAAATTCGCGTTACTGTGTTATACATATGTAGTTGCACAAATAGTCAAATTGTAACCACTTTCATTCATAATTTCAATATACAAAGCATGAACAAATGCAGCCAAAACAAGGCATCATCAATTTTGTGATCTGAGACACTTTCGTGGATTATTCCACAGAGTCAGGGAAATTTTTCCTTGCTTTGAGCAGTTTGACTCCCAACCTTTACAAGTATAAATTTTCTATTTCCCGCGGAATCTGATCAACTAATTGATGAAATCACATAGCTGAATTGAAAGCACTAAGCCACCGAGCAAAGTAAGCTAGATGATAGATCGTGATCACAGTTATCTTTTAAAATAACTTTAATGCTATTACTAAAGCGAATTTACAGTATAGGCCTACCATCATCTAGTATTTCTACCGGGAAGTTACTGCCTTGGATCGAGAATTGGCTTGGTAATAGGAAACAGAGGGTGGTAATTAAAGGCTGTGCTTCTTCTTGGCAGGACGTTACTAGTGGGGTTCCACAATGGTCTGTAGTGGGTCTTTTGTTGTTTGTTGCTATATAAATGACATCGACGGAGATATTTTGTGTACAGCTAAAAAGTTTGCTGATGACACCAAATTGTATTCTGAGGTCTCTTCCAAAAACTATTATAAGAAGTTTCAAATGGATTTGAATCAGGTTTTTTCCCGGTCTCAGGGGTGGCAAATGCTTTTTAATATTAATAAATGCAATGTAATGCACATTGGTAGTACAGTAACCAAAAGTTTATATACAATCTTAACGGTGTGGAGTTACAGGAGGTCTCTGTTGAAAGAGACCTAGGTATCTACATTGACTCATCTCTACAACCTTCTAAACATTGTCTTGAAGCTGCTAAAAGAGGTATATAATAGGGTTTTAGGTATGATCAAGAGGAACTTCAGTTTTCTGAAAGAGGACATCGTAGTTAGCCTTTATAAGCAGTTGGTTAGGCCTCATCTGGAAAATGCTGTGCAGGCTTGGAACCCATATTTTGCTAAGGATAAGGAAGTACTTGAAAAGGTCCAGGGGAGGGCTACTAGGACGATTAGTTCCTTAAAGAGTGTTCCTTAACTAGTATAGGCGGTTACAACTGTTGAATCTCACCACACTGGAGCTTAGGAGGTTACGTGGGGACTTGATCCAGGTTTTCAAGATTGTGTATGGTTTCGACAATTTATCCTTTACCGACTTTTTCATGTTTGCTAACAGTAGTTGTACCAGAGGTTATTGTCTTAAACTCCATAAGTCACATAGTAGGATTAATATTCAGCATAACTTTTTTTCTAATAGGGTTGTGAATGAGTGGAATGGTTTGCCTGAGAAAGTTTTACTTGCAAGTAGTGTCAATGGGTTTAAGAATGCTTTGGACAAGCACTTTAAGCATTGTAATCGGGTCTGAGTGTTTGTGTCTTCAGTTTTTCTTTTCTCTCTCTATAGGGTACTTGATGGGGCTTGAGTGTCCCTCCTGATCCTTTTTTTCTACTAAACTAAACTAAAGTAGTATTAGTAACCAGACCCTGGAAGTGGAAATCATCACAAAGGATCACAAGGACTTAAATCAAAGCCCCCCCCTCCAACACCCCCCCCCCCCCCTTTCAGCACAAGTTTTTATCTGGTTTAAGAAGCTTTATGATCTTGGTGGAACTTCAGGGAGAATGTCAGACTCCTCTTACCAAACCATGATCAGATGGTCACAGCTAAAAATATAAAAATGCAGGGTACAGGGTAGTCTGCAATTTACAGTAGGTTAACACTGATAACTTACAGTGTCCAATTACAGTACAAAGTAATCACTTACCTGAATGTTATGATGATGACCAAACTTGTCAGAACTTGTTCATTTTTTGTTGTTGTCTGAAATCATTATTTTCATACCATCACAGTCTCTTGTGAATAATTTATATCTTCCACCATTGGGGATTGGTGTCAGCAATGTATGGTCAAAATTACTTCAAGGCAAGAGTGGCATTGGATTGCTGAGTGGAGAAAAATATGAAGGAATACCAAGTAAAGTAGGTAAGATGTTTGAGGATGAAAGAACTGAACCATTTATTTCGTTTTCATGTCTTTTGTGGGTAGCCAAAACAACTTTGGCAAATCTTTTCACTGGTCACTGAGTTATTAGTATCCTCGATAGTTTGCAAATCGTGTTTAATCAGAATTCATGTCTATAATAAGTATGAAATCATGTTTGTCAATATTTACATTTCTACTCAATGTAAATTTTTCGACAAAAAACGTTTTGTAATCAGTGATGATAATACCGGAGAGAATACCATAGAGAATACAATGTGGTGTGCCACAAGGCTCTATTCTTGGTCCATTGTTTTTCATCCTTTATGTCAATGACATTACCAAAGTTTTTGGTAAAGTTAAAGTTGTTTTGTTTGCTGACGACACAAATATCTTCTTCGTACCACAATCGAGTACTTTATTTCATATTGAAGTATCAACTGAATAAAGACAAGTTCTGCGACTGGTTTGCTGGCAACAAATTATCATTGAATATTGATAAAACAAACTATATAGTTTTTAATACTTCTTACAATTTTACATGGAATGCTGATATAACTATGGGCGGTCAACGACTACAACAAGTCAAAAGCACTAGATTTTTAGGCGTTTATATAGATCATAAACTTAAATGGTGTGAAGACATTACAATTGTCTGTAAAAAAGTTGCAAAAAACACTGGTGTTTTAGCTAAGCTTAAGCATTATATGCCACAACACATATTAAAGATTCTCTACCAGACATTAGTCCTGCCACATATTACGTATTGTTGTAACATATGGTCTGGTACTAGATATACCAATCTGAATCCCATTTGTATTACACAGAAGAGAGCAGTCCGCCATATAACACATGCCAAACCACGGGACCACACAAATCATTTTAGGTTGTTAAAAACTGATGACATTATTCGAGTTAATCTTGCTACATTTGCTTATAAGGCATGGAATGGACTGTTACCAAATGCTTTTAATGACTACTTAATAAGTAACAGTGATGTTCATCATTACAATACCAGATTTTCAGGCAATGCACATTATAACAGATATAATTCTACAATGGGGATGTTATCACTAAGGGCACGTACAATCAAAACATGGAATTCTCTATCAGACAATATTACAAATAAACCTTCTGCAAAATCATTCAGAAGAAACTTTATTCAAAAAATTATTGCATCTTATTAATTGAACATGTTCATTTTTATCTCAATACATTACATGTATAGAGATATTGTAACAGTAAGTGGGACTCTCTCTTCTCTTAAAAATTTTTCAGCATCTTCATATAAAGTTCTTTTTCTCTGGAATTTTCAGAGCAAGCATATATCATATAGGCCAACAAAAGTTACTATTTTTTATTCGAGAATTTTATCTCATTCTATGACTTTTTCACCGATTTATGTCCAAATCGGGCCAATTTGGACTGAAATACAGTTTAAACAACCCATTTTTGCACACGCTCCAAAACTTATGTTTTATGAAAAAGAATAGAATAGAATTGTCTTTCAACAGTGGTATCGTCTAAGATAGGGTCCTATTTATTATATATTTTATTAACATTTTAAACTTTCATTTGTTGTTTACAGGTAGGTATTAATAAGAATTTTACTAGCTGTAAATGACATTTTATGGCTTTTATTTGCTTTATTTGATGTTTAAATGATTTTTCTTTCTTAAAACAACACTGAGCTGCCGCCCCTACTTTTAGTAAAAAGGTCCGTTTTTAATGATTAAGCCCCGCCCTAAGTCTGTTTTGTAGCAGATTGGCTATGACTCATGGCAGCTACATGTTAGATATACGAAAATGGCTACCCTCGCGACCAATTTTCTCTACTGTAGTTAGGTACGCCAGGTGTAGTGTGCATGCTAATTACATGTACACATTCTGTACTGCTGAATTCTACGTAGTGCATTTAATTTATATTAGACCTTCGTTTTTGTAACATCCATTTAAGGATAGTACTGGTGTTCAGGTAGCTTTTCAGAGCAAGGGCCATGATAAGTTTGTTTGATTGCCCTTCATGTATTTTGTATAATTACGTATACACATTCTTGTATTTCTGAAGGCTACTTACTGTAGGCCTAGTGCATTTAAAAAAATATATATAGGCCTAGGCCTATTAGGCTTTCAGTGATAGCCACATTAGCATTGTACTGGTGTTCAGATAGCTTTTCCTAGGAAGGACCAGGGTAAGTTTGTTTGATGGGTACGTATAAAAGAGTAGCCGGCCATAGCATCACAACTTTTATAAGACTTTAAAAATTGTATAAGGTTATGTTTTATTTATAAGGATATAAGATGTAACGCCACGAGAATGAAAGTTATAGATTTGTGTCCGGACTTTTTTGAAAACACATGAGGCTTTTTTTCATTATTCATTATTTACAACTGCGCATGCGTAGCTATCTACATAAACCATTCACGCAAGTGGTATATAAACGACTTTAAAATGCCATGTTTGCTATCACAGTAGGGGAGAATAAAACCCTGGCTTTGAAACACAACTGCTACTAGTACTAGGCTAGCTGGATGAGGATGCATAGAATTTAAAAAAATGTTAAAATACCGGGCTCCTGTCTGCAACATGATGTACACAGTGACAATGATAGCCTACATGACTTGGTCACTACAGTGCATTGACCTGGAACAGTACGTACGTACGTAGGCTAGGCCTAGATCGACTGCTTGTTATCCTATGCTTTAGCATTACACTGGAGACGATCATAAACATCGACCAGTGAATCGTAAAATTTCACATTCTGATCATGCCATTCATCAATATTTGTATATCGTATGCAATGTCAATAAACTTTGTTATAGTTTAGCCCTTTTATTTCAACAATTCGAGTCTTGAAACTATAGGTAAGTATAAAAGATTGAACGGATTTCTTACGTTTCGTTCCATGAGAACAACGCATGGTATCAACGCACGCGTGCGCGTGGAGACATTGCGAGAATCCGATGTGCGGTTGGAGCGATTTGACCTGTGACCCCGATGACGCCGCGACACTGGCAAAGCGATGATACTGTTTTCATAGCTGCATTTACGTGATAAATAGATCGTCTTTCCACTGTGCGCGATTTGGAAAGTTTTTTTTTTTTGTGCGGTAGCTTTTCAGGCATGCGGGCGGTGGACGCAAATCTATAACTTTCATTCTCGTGGCCTAAGTATGTTTAGCTTTCTTTTGAACCTGTAATGTTGTACATCAAATGTACAAAGAATTAAAATAAAATAACAAAATGGAGAGGAACTGAGGTGGCTATTACTTGCATCACTTGCATATAAAAACTTGTAATCTTCTTTTACATTATTTTTTTCCAAGTCATAAATCCATGAAATCTTCATGTCAGAAAAATTGAGATGGAAAAACGTGGGTTGTTTTGATATCTAGAAGTGGACACAGTTTTGATGGTAGTCACCACTACAGTCTACAGTAACATACAGTAGGTCAATAGGCCTAGCTCTCAAGGCAGGCATCAAGAATATGGTCGAGTTGTTCGCCTCTTCTAATTTGGCCGTTGTCATTGACGTCAAACTATATGACCAAAAAGTCCAACAGAGACTGACCCAAGATGGAGGATACCACATAAAAAACAAGTTCTTAAATATCCTATGACATTACTAAACCTTGCAACGTCGTTCTTTCGACTAACAGGCAATGAGCGCTAAAGGCAAGACTAGCAGGATAAAGTGTAACCTGCAGAGACTATTCGTGGCAAAGTAGCAAAAATGCAAGTTGTATATTTGTTGTACCATGAATGATATTGATAATTGTAGAGACAGAGCAAAGATTTGAAATTAGGAATCAACATTAAAACTTCCAGTATTGAGATACTGCGTCATTGATGCTCTTGTTCTTATATATTTTGTTTTCTTTTTCCTTTTCTTTACAGGTAGTCCTCTACTTTGTTAAGCCATCTGAAGGTTTTTTAGAGGACTTCCTATCACATTATATATATTCACGTGATGAAACAAAATAAATCAATCAATCAATCAATCAATAAATAATTGTTTTATCAGTATTACCTTAGATCTACATATATGCTCTCAGCAAAATGAGCATGACTAATCCGTTCGATATCATTCATCTGGACAGTAAAATATTTCTGTACCCAATATTGCTTGGTGTGGATTATATACGTAATTGTTATATTTACATTTTTAATCTGCATTTGTTATTCGATTATATTTAATGTGCTTTTATCAATATTATTTGATGCTTACCAACAGCTGGATTGGTTCCAAGGGGCGAGGGCGACGGCCAGTTTCATGCTCCGAGTCACCTTACGAAAGCTGTGAGTACAGTATGAGTGAAAGTGTGTAAAATTTATCCCAATTTAGCCTTTTGTTGAACTGAGATAGTACAATCTTAAGTCACATTTTTTTTGGGGGGGGGGGGTTACTAGTAGGTGCCCCCAGTTTAGCTCCTGATATCACCATTTACAATATCAAAACCATCAAATTATCTACTTTTTAAAATATTTATATTCAACCTATACATGTACAGGCATATTTTTTTGGTAGGCAACAAGGAAACATGTCATTGCAAATAAACTTAGCTATTCAAAAATGTGGCTTTAAATGATAAAGTAACAATGATTGATTGTATCTACAACATATTTATTTACAACCCAGTTTTCTTGAACTTTGGAAAGAGTCTTTCATACTAAATTGATGAGATAATAGTTTTAATCCAGGCAGATTATTTAAAAAACACAAAAAACTATCAGCTATTAGTGTAGCCTAGTTACAAGGCTGAAAGTAAGAATTGGTCAGGGCAAGGCCATTGGGCCTCTTTGTTATAAATTTGGGAGGGCCCCAAGGTCATCAAATAGGGCACCAAGGTCAAACATTGTTTGGTAGTAGGGCACCAAGGCCAAAAACAATTATGTTGCTGGACAGTCAGAGAAACATCAGTATTAGCTTTATGTGATATTATGAATATGAAGCAGAACACATAACACATACTATTGGTTGGTTCAATCATGTTTTAACTCTGCTAACATAATGTAAAAATCACTACTGTAAGTATGCAAACACATATATTAACTGATCTTTATCTTGTGGAAGTTTATTTCGTGGACTTCATTTTGTAAAATGGTTTTATTTATCTACTTGGAATTGCATTCAAGTGAAAGGGCACAGCTGCCAAATTACAGCCAAAGAATTTGGGCAAGACAGCCGTTGTGACCTTCCACGATGGGTGCTTTTGTAGGCTATCGTGGAGAAATACAACAGCCTTTGTTTACTTCCAGCACTGAATTATGTAGTTGTCCAGTTGTATCTAGCCTTGTTAACATTGCATACAGATAACAACCAGTATTTTAATCGCAACTCTTTGGACCAGGAGACAGCACTCTGCCGAGGTTTTACTACAGAACTTCAAAGTCATAAACTGGGTGACTCTTGAGTGGAGTGGGAATTGGTTATTGTAAAAAAGACAACTGTTTATAAGAAGGATGATGAAGATTCTGAAAATCTCTTGCTTTTACTTATCCTGTAGGAGTTGAAGATAGCAGAAGATGTGACTCAGTTCGCTCTTGTTGCCTCAGAGGAAGCCCTCTGTCAAGCCAAATGGAAACCGACATCAGATCAAGATAAACTGGACACAGTAAGCTATTGATTTTGAGTGAACAAATGTTGAATATGAGAAAGAAAAAGATCAAAATATAAAATAGAAGAAATAAACAATATAAAAGAGAGAAAAAAATAAAAGCACTGAATCTGAGTAGTTCTGCAAACTCTTTAGTTGCTTTTTCTTACCTGTCTTAATTCAATTAAATGAGCCCATCTCTAGGGCAAGCTTTTGACCAGTACTTCGATTGTATGCGATGACCAAATTTCTGTTTGGACAATCACGTAAGCTTTTGAGATCATCAGGTGAAGGACTTGTTGTTTACATCATATACAGATTGCATTGTAAGTAAATACTGTACCTTCAAAATAGTAGATTGGCATCGCCCCATCACCTTGGAGGAACTGAAATTAAACAAAAAATAGTAGTAGGCCGTTGATCCACTCAAAGTTAAATTTTAATGGCCCAAAGCTGGTGTTCTATTCACCAAACCCACACAGCTCTCCTGCCATATACACCTTGGTTGTTGTTTTTGCTACCTTTTGTGGGCATCAATATTTGTTTGGACCATCAAGAAATACAATAAGAATTTTTTGTCCAAGGGAAAAACTTTGATCCCTTATCATTTATATTTCCCAGGGCACGTGCTCTCAGCACCAAGTATAATGACAGACCACAAGAATCTTCCACACCTTTTGATGCAAGGAGAGATGGTTTTGTGATGGCTGAAGGGGCAGCAGTTCTCATATTAGAGGTTTGGTCTGCTAAGGTTGATCTGATCAATCAAAAATACCCATATTTAGATGGTTACAATTGTCAGTCAACAATTTGCCTGTTGAAATATGGATTTATTTTAGCTACTAGTAGTATGTGTGTCTGCAAGATCAAGGGTAGGGACAGTTTATAGTGGGGGTGGGGGTGGGGGAGGGGAGGATGGATGTTGCTTAGTGGCAGGATTCCACGATCGATTAGATCAAAGTATTGTTTACTTGTACAAGGCACTTTAGCTCAATTGCCTCTTAGCAACCAGGTGTATAAACAGGGACTTATGTATATAGCTTGTGTATATAGTTGTGTGCACTGGATTGTGGCTGCATCCTTTGGGATACTCTATAAAGGACCCATAGATGTGGTGCTGTGTAATGCTCAGACAGCAACGTGCTGAATTGTTCACAGCTTGTGTGTCTTGGTTTGACAGTTTAACCATTGAAAGTTATTTGACAGACCTGTCAACCCCTAAATTTGTAAATCTGGAGAGATTTGAAAAGACAAAACCCAGGGGGTTGGTACCTGAAACCAGGAGATTTTACAAACTATTGTAAAGCCCAGTAAGACTCTGAGTGTTGGAATGTCAGGTATAGGAAAGCCATTGATACAAATAAACAATCAATTTCCTTTCTTATCTGACTCTTTAAAGCTAACACTTGTCATGTTTTCTTTCACATAGGAGTGGAATCATGCGGAGAGTAGAGGGGCAAACATTCTAGCAGAGATACTCGGCTACGGTCTTTCAGGTGAGGTTGAACAACATTTGTAGCAATAAAAGGAATCTTGTTAGAATAATAGATGATAACAAAGTGCTGTGAATCAAACAGAATAAACAAGGAAAATGGGATATTTTGCTAGAAACATAAAAAAATCAAAATCACAAGGGAGTCTAATATCAACAAAGCTTTAGTTTCTCAAAAGACTCATCTACAACTTTGCCATTTTTTGTACAAATGAATTTTACTGGTTCCTTTTTTCTATTGGAATATTTACAAATTTATTTGATGGTCACATGTATATTAATTTATTGCACAATTATTGTTATATGTGTTTTCTTGTTTCTTTTGAGAACTAAAGTACTCATTTTCAGTATTCTCCCTGTAAAAGTCTAGTTTGATATATGCAGATGTGGGAAATTCAATGCTAATGGTACCAGTAAATAAAGGACCATATTTCATGTTCTACATTGGTTTACCACTTACAACTTTACATTTAATGTGAACAAATGAGTTAACCTATGATACATTGTCCTGTGAAGTCTAGTTACTACTGTCCCAAGCTCTGCTAGTTTTGTAAATTAAACTTTTTCCCATCCAATGACAGGTGATGCCAGTCACATCACCGCCCCTAGGGGAGATGGATTCGGTGCACAACGATGCATGAAGGCTGCCCTGAGGGATGCACGTGTCAGAGTCGAGGATGTTGGATATGTTAATGCTCATGCAACTTCAACACCTCTAGGTAAGGTGAAAGTATTGTAACATTCAGGTAGTGGGTTTGACACCCAATGAAACAGCAGTTACATTCCAGTTTGATGTTTTCCATTTAAAGGGAGTAGTCATTAATAAAGGTCAAATATATTAGAAATGTTGAAGTAAGTTTAAAATTCATTAACATCAAGATCTGATCACATCACAAAGATGGAGGGGGGATGGGGTTATTGGGTTGTAGAGAATCACAGCACTGAGTTAGGGTAGTTTGGTTGGAAAGAGAGTTGTGCCCTTTAGTTGATCAAATTTCCTGTTTGCTTGCTGCAAGTAGTAGTTCTTCCCTCCTGTCCCGCCCTCCAAACTGTTAACTGCTTTAACCAGTGGCTTCACTTGGTGAATGGATTTCTTAATATTTTGAAGTACTCCATTAAATTTAACAGATTTGAGAAGTCCAATTCATTTCCTGGAAAATTTGCTAGTACTCTAATGAGAGACTAAGTTTTTTATGCACCCAATGGGGCAATGATTGGTTATAGAGTTTGAAACATTAACTGTATATTTATTGCTCCCGATGGTACCGTAATAAGTTGTCATACATTTTTAAGGGACATTTTACATTTGCAGATTAATTTTTGGTGATTTTGTGAATTACCAGATGAGAAAGATTATAACTCTGGATACTAAACAAATTGACCAGAACATGTTCATTAACAATTACATTCAGATTTATATCTCATATTATTGTACAGAAAAAAACAACATAACATACGGCACAGTAATAAAATAACATAGTATGAAAATAGTGATTCTGTTAATAAGGCTAGTGACCATAGAACCAAAAAAAAAATAGTGAAGAATGATAAGAATCTCAATTCAACAAAATATATTTACAAAATATAAGGAAAGAAAGAAACTGGACAGAGAATAAGCTGAAAAGTAATAAAAAGGAAATAGGAAATAAGAAAGGGATAGAACGCAATCAGCAAAAGAACAAATTCACAAGAGATGGCCAGGAAGAAGAGTAGCTCACAAATAATTGCTTAAAATTTTAACCCAATGACCCCAAATGACTGTTGATCTCTTCTAAAAGAATGAGGTATCTGAGCAGATTTAACAGAAGGAGAAAGTGGCTGCCACATGGTAATTGTTGAGGTGCAATTTGTCATGCTGATTATTTGTGATAGGTAACTGTCAAAATATGGTACAAATGGGTATGATCAGTACCAGATTGTGCAATGGGAAGATCAGATCAGTGCTTAAGGCCCCCCAAATTCAAGGGGCTTGAAAGGTGAAGCATCCCTCTGAGGTCACAGACTGCTGTGAACACTGCCAAGAAAGACTTCTAGTTTTGGGTTGTGCATTCACACTTTAATGGGGATGTGGAAAGAATATGGTGCTGTAGGATCACCAGAGGTTGTTAATGTGGCACTGGGTGATAAACAAGTATTTCATCACTTCTACTACAGGCGATGAAATTGAGAATCGGGCAATCAAGTCTGTCTTTGGTTCCCATGCCAACAACCTGGCTGTGTCTTCCACCAAAGGAGCGACGGGTCATCTGTTAGGTGCTGCTGGAGCATTAGAAGCAATATTCACTGTACTAGCATGTCAACATGTAAGTGATAATAAGCTTAATTATCTTCCGTGTTAAAATGTAATTTAAATCTACACTTCACATTGAGCATCGATTGCTGGTTGGAGTGTTAGCTCAGTGGTTAGCACCGGTGCCTTTCAATCATAAGATCCCAAGTTCGAGTCACTCAAAGATTAATTTATGTCGTCCAGTTACAGAGTTGTTGACAATTGACAATTCATAATCATGGACATTAAATATGAATGTAAGAGACTGACTTCGGTCAGCTTGCGGATGGCTTCTTCGCGAGTTCCTGCTTGCAGGAGGATCTAAACTACATACATACATACATACATAATCTTTAGTACCACTGTGAAGTTATTTAAACTATTTCTTCTCCTCCCTAAAGTATTTCTTATTTTTATCTCCAATTTTCCTCTCTTCCAGGGTCAGCTGCCTCCAACAATTAATCTAGAAGAGACAGACGATGAATTTGATCTGAATTATGTGCCTAATAAATCTCAGGTTTGGCTGGGAGATGGTAGACGGATTGGACTCACAAACTCTTTTGGGTTTGGCGGTACCAATGCCTCTTTATGCATTGGAAGCGTCAGATGACAGTGGTCTATGATTGTTCATGTCTTTGATGGACAAGGGAAAGAACAGACGAAGGCAATTTAAGATGTTAATTCTTGATTTGTCGTGATAAAATATCGATGTTCGATGAAAAGTAATATTCAATTAAAGGAATGATTACAGCTATGACTATTTAAATTTTATTAATATGAGATTTAAAGAAGTCAAATGGGAAGATGACTGATGATATCATCCTTTGATATGTCAAATTTACCACTTTTTACGTTTTTGTTATCAAATTTACAAACCAGTTAAAGCAGAATTTTTGGATGTTCTTGTAGTCTCAATTAGCATCTGCTTATTCATAAATATAATTGTGCATGCATATGTTAAAATTGTTGTTTTGACATGTATAAGGCCTTTAAATTTGAATTGTTCAAAGTGTACTTTGTGATGTTGTGTAAGTGCAACATTTTACATATAATCCTGTGTCTTAAACAGTGTTTCATATTCGGTCACTACTGCAGCAATATTAAAGGCTTTACTATGCATTGAGCTGCATATCATTGTCAGACATATTACGTATATACTGTAGTTTCCTTTCCAGTCCTTACTCCTGAATTGAACAGCATATTTGGCTAGTTAAGGTTAATAGAAAAAGGATCAGGAGGGACACTTAAGTCCCCATCAAGAACCCTATAGGAGAGAAAAAACACAGAAAACACAAACACTTAGACCCGATTACAATGCTTAAAGTGCTTGTCCAATAGTTTTCTTTAATCCATTTTTACTTCTTGCAAGTACAACTTTCTCAGGCAAACCGTTCCACTCATTCACAACCCTATTAGAAAAAAAAGTTATGCTGAATATTAATCCTACTTTGTAACTTTTGGAGTTAACGTCAATGACCTTTGGTACAACTACTATTAGCAAACATGAAAAAGTCAGTGAAGGATGAATTGTCAAACCATACAAAATGTAGGAAACTGTGTAAACTGATGGAGGAGAGATGTGTAGGTTTGAGTGAATATACCATATGCCGAATGTCTACTTACAAATTACATTAAAACACCGGGTGATGACATTCGTATCAACTGGTTACATTGAACTTTTTTTCTAATAAGCTTTATGCTCTATTGAAGTTTTTTAAGACGAGAAGAACACAATGAATGTGATTGAGAGAGAGCAAGAGAATAAAATGTCATTTTGGTTTTTTGTTGTTGTTCATGTGTATGTTACTGGAATGCTATTTTCCATTAATTAATGCCTATTAAGTGTCCAGTGTCCTGGAACTTTTTCACATCCAGGACAATTTGAAGGTGAAATAATCTGAGACAAATTGCGCTAAAAACAGAATTGATGGTAATTGCAACATACTTACATTCACAAGGGCAGGGCTATGATTTTATATTTAAATCCATAAAAATATCAAACCTACACCATTACGATAAGAATGATCCATCCTTTGACACATTGGTGTGAATTCGACGGAGATATTTTGTGTAAAGCTAAGAAGTTTGCTGATGACACTAAATTGTATTCTGAGGTCTCTTCCAAAAGCTATTATGAGAAGTTTCAAATGGATTTGGATCAGGTTTTTTCCTGGTCTCAGGGGTGGCAAATGCTTTTTAATATTGATAAATGTAAGGTAATGCACATTGGTAGTAGTAACCAAAAGTTTACAAACAATCTTAATGGTGTGGATTTAGAGGAGGTCTCTGTTGAAAGAGACCTAGGTATCTACATTGACTCATCTCTGCAACCTTCTAAACATTGTCTTGAAGCTGCTAAAAGAGGTAATAGGGTTTTGGGTATGATCAAGAGGAACTTCAGTTTTCTGAAAGAGGACATCGTAGTTAGGCTTTATAAGCAGTTGGTTAGGCCTCATCTGGAGTATGCTGTGCAGGCTTGGAACCCTTACTTTGCTAAGGATAAGGAAGTACTTGAAAATGTCCAGAAGAGGGCTACTAGGATGATTAGTTCCTTAAAGAGTGTTCCTTATTATAGGCGGTTACAACTGTTGAATCTCACCACACTGGAGCTTAGGAGGTTACGTGGGGACTTGATCCAGGTTTTCAAGATTGTGTATGGTTTCGACAATTTATCCTTTACTGACTTTTTCATGTTGGCAAACAGTAGTTGTACAAGAGGTCATTGTCTTAAACTTCAAAAGTTGCATAGTAGGATTAATATTCGGCATACCTTTTTTTCTAATAGGGTTGTGAATGAGTGGAATAGTTTGCCTGAGAAAGTTGTACTTACAAGTAGTGTCAATGGGTTTAAGAATGCTTTGGACAAGCACTTTAAGCATTGTAATCGGGTCTGAGTGTTTGTGTCTTCAGTTTTTAGCTCATACCAGCATGCTGGTGTGAGCTATTGTTACAGTGCGGCGTCTATCACTCTATCACTCTATCATTCTATCACTCTATCACTCTATCACTCTATCCGTCAACAATTGGTAAAACCGCTCCCACTCGCACAGTGTTTGATGGAATTTCATGAAACTTGGACACAAGGACCATTGGGTATAGGGCCATCAGAGATGGTCCAAAATTTGGGGTCAAAGGTCACCTGTGGGCCGTAATGGGCCATTTTGTGGAAATACGCAAAATGCTTCTTCTCCTACAGATTCCATGGTACAATGTTGAGGGTTTGTCATGATAGTACTATGGTAGTTTTACCTTCAGGGTGTTCATGAATTTGAGATCAAAGATCAACTAGGGGTGTTTTGTGGCCCGGGCCGCGGCCCTATATTTTCAATTTGCTCCTGTTCGTACAGTGTATGGCCAATTATAATGAAACTTGGTCACAATGTTCCTCGGGATGAGAGTTACGAGGGGTGTTCGGAAAATTGAGGTCATAGGTCATTTAGGGGGTCATCGGGGGTCATTCTTTGTAATATTTTCAAATATCTCAATCTCCTCAAGATTTTGATGGATCATATTCAAAGTTGAACTGATGATTGTTGGATTGTGTATGAATAAGGTGATGCCTAAAAATTTTTGGTCAAAAGTTAATTAATTACAATTAATCCCCATTGTTTAAAAAAATCTGAGCCTTCACTTTTTGCCAAAGCTCCTTTAATTTGTCTCCCAGTCCCTGCAGTGTTTGTTTACATTTGTGGTTAAGCTCTGCAGGGGCTGTTAGTGGAATTAAAGCAGGACTGGGAGTTGTTATTAACTGTTGAACTGTAAGCATGAGAGCCCTATAGCCAATCAGCACTTGCCGATTCTTAGAAGTCTTTGAGCCTGAGGTATGTAGGCAGCTTGTGAAGTTATGTCTTGTAGGGAGTTCTTGTTATGTCTGCTAAGGTAGAGGGGAGAAAGTTTAATAGGGTAGGCCAGTGGTATTGTTTGAGAGAGCGGGTAAAATAGGATTTACAGGGGAAAATAGGAATTATAGCCAGTGGTGTGGCCAGGATTCTGCTAACGGAGGGGGGGGGGGGTTATCCCTCACGGGCCCAAAATTGGTTTTGTGGGCCCTACATTTTTCAGCTCGAAAAGGTATGAGCTTCTGCACCATTGGTGCTCTAGTTTCTCTCTCTATAGGGTCCATGATGGGGACTTAAGTGTCCCTCCTGATCCTTTTTTCTACTAAACTAAACTAAACTAAATTTGAGATTTTACACTCACACACTGCTGATCCAGTTCCAAGCTATTCACTGTTAAAATATGCTAAACCTCCGATATGTTTCTTTAAAGGCTAACTTGATGATGTTATCAGCTCTTCTAGAACAGGCTTTAATGCTAATGTTAAGTTTTGTTAACCCATTGCTTTACATAAATTCTCACTCAACCAAAGCATGTTCCTTTAACTTGATATTAAAACAGCAACACCCTTGCACCCATTGAAAGAAAATTAAACACCATCTATCCAAAAGTTGACAAATTTGTACTACCACTGTAAACATGTCATTTGAGACAGGTAAATATCTTTTTGTGATTTTGTGCTGGATCTGAGGAACTCAGCTAAATGTTTAAAGTATTAGACTAAATAGTCTTGTCACTCTAAACCGATGAACCTCGGCAAATTAATGGGTCGTTCCCTTACAAATTAAAAGTGGCACAAAAAATCCAGCCTGGTCTGATAGTGCTGTTTTTTAACCGTTCACAACAAATTAACTGAGGTTTGTTAAACTTTGTTTCTAAATTCATCTTTTTTTTTAAAATTTTTCCTTCAAGTCTTTCCATTGTAATATAGCTTGTCAATCTATTGCAATCAAAAACTTTTACATTTTGTTTTACATTTTATAATAATATTCTGTAGTTGATACAACAATACTAGACATTTCACTAGTAGATGGGTTATAAATAAAAAAATAAAAAATTTTACATTTCTGACATTACATAAGTTAGGGAAATCATTAAATGTTCTTAGATCTCTGTCTGTGGCTCTGACTCCCTCCCACCAAGAAAGTGTTAATCCCCCACCCCCTCCTATCACCAAAAGCAATCCGTTTTCGCCCTTAAAATTACTGGCTATCGTTGACTCATTCGAGTCTTCAAATGTAACATGCATGATCTACACTTTATGCAGAGTTCTTACGTCTACATGGCTTGTGTATTCCTATCTAGTAATTTTCTTTCATACTCTTTTTATGGACAGAACCACCTATGGTGTCCACCATGGAACAGCTCCCCGAGAGACCTCCAGAAGACTTAAATTTGGAAGAGACTTGGGAAGATGACGAAACATCAGACAGAGACAATAAATTGGAATCCCAAGCCCCTGTAGCCGATTCAGATCCCTACTCTAGTCTCATTATGGACATGAAAGCCTCCATCTCACCTCCGAGTTAAGTACAGTCTAACTCTTACCAGATCAGGAAAGGCTTACGAGACGATAACCTCCTGAAGGCAGACGAAGACAGAAAAGTTTGTTCCAATTCTGGTAGCGACGTGACGAACGCTTCATCAATCCAAAATGACAAGCTGATGGAAGTTTCCCCCCGAAGGGGATTAGAAATAGGACTAAAGTTGAAGAAGAATCGGAAAGTGATTCGATCCAGCTACCAGAAAGACCTGCCGGTCTCAAACTTTCAGGATCACAAACTTTTTGAGCCACCGATGTTGCAGCTTCTTAAAAGATATATTTATTATTATTATTTGTTTCATCACATAGTATTACAAGGTGAACAAGACAATAAAAGTACAAATAAGTAAAAAATGTGAAAGGAAGTCAACTAAGAAACCCTTTTGGGCTTAATCGAATAGAGTACTCCCAATCTATATGTACATATATATATATGTAAATATTTATATATATATATATATATATATATATATATATATATATATATATATATATATATATATATATATATGTACATATATATATATATATATATGTAAGCTCTTCTACTTCTTTTTTTTGTATCACCATGTGTGTAAATATTGAAGCACTAAGATATGCAGTATTTTTTCCTTGAAATAGCAAGAGATATAATAGAGAACACTGTTATGGAAGCTGTAATTAAAACTCTTGAAAAAACTGCTCTCCTAAATTTTAAGGAATAGTTTGGCAGAATTTTTTTCTGGGGAAATCTATCTTTATTTCATGCACAGTCTTGAATACTTCTGCAATACCATAAGACCATCTCTGACTGCACCTAAAAATAATGGGTTTTTTATTCTCTCTTGCATGTTTTCAAAAGTGTTCTTCTCAAGGGTATCATGTTGAAAATTTTCTCATATTTACAGATGGAAATTATGAAGTTATGTCAATTGAGGTCATCAGCGGCCAAAATACAAGAACCTTGTAGTCTAGTTTAGTGAATATCTGTAGCATCGGTAAAATGTCATAATTAGGTGGTAGGTCCCCCTCACTGAGCATTACACTTTGAGCAGTTCTGTTAAGAGGTCAAATGTAAATTGGAGTCATCAGCTGCCAAAAGCCTGAAATCATTGTCGACATCAAAATCAAAGCTGCGATTATCCTCATGCTCAGAAATGTACAAGAACTGAGTGTTCTATGAAGAGGTCAAAGGTCACTTAGGGTCAAATTCTGACCACCTTGATCAGGCGCGTATCCAGGGGGGCGTTGGGGGCGTGCGTATCCAGGGGGGTGTTGGGGGCGTGCGCCCCCCAGGTAAGAAATAGAGGCGAGAAAAAAAGAGAGAAGAAAAAAGGGAAAAAGAGGGGAAAGAAGGGGAGGAAGGAAGGGAAAAGAAAAAGAAGAAATAGAGGAAATGGAGAAAAGGAGGGAGTAGAAAAAAAGGGCAAGCAACTGGGAAGAGAAAAAAGAACAGTGACATAATTACAGGGCTGATCCCTATTATACACATAGGGTAGCCAGTGACGGATCGATGATTTTGGAAGGGGTGTGCGCCTCACCCTACCCCTTACACGGACAACTCCATTTTGACGTTTTCATATTTCCTCTCTCACTAATATATATATATATATATATATATATATATATAAATATATATATATATATATATATATATATATATATATATATAAACAATTGTACACTTGTGCTATGAAACCAACTGTGGCTGGTCTCGAACTCGACCGAGTCGTCGGGAACATGATGCATTTCGGTATTAGACCAGGATCTATATGCGAACTGCACTAGACATATGTCCTTCAATGCAACACTGCCATCCAGAGATAAAATGTTATACTCCGACCTGAATGCTAATTGTTACCCTAAACCTCGTACCGTAACTCATACAATGAATCTAAAAATAAATTCCGCATGTGATTGGAGAATTGAGCACATCTCCTGTGAATATCATGTAGTGCGTGGGGGGGGGGGGGGGGGGGCAGGGGGACGCACCTATCACTTCTTGAGATTGTTCCAATCTGCGTGAAAATGCCCCACCACCCACCCCCACAACCCCTACGCCCCACCCCTCTTATCGCTTCCCGATGGGTTACAAAACTTAAACAATAACCTTCGCCCGTAGTACCAAAACCTTGACAAAATCCGGCAACACACCACTTCATCGATAGATAATGAGTCTAGTGATCGGGCTGTGTATTAGTGATGCTAGAGGTCGTGCATATGGCAAGCCCTTTTAACATTTACCTCGCAATTAGACTTAAGTCGAATACATTTCACTTAAGTGGAATACATTCTACTTAAGTGAAATGTTATTCCACTTAAGTAAAATGTATTCCACTTAAGTGGAATTCAATATCCCTTAAGTAGAATTCCATTTCTCCTAAGTGGAAATGGACATTTCTATTTCACTTAAGTGGATATGCCTCCCACTTAAGTGGAATTGTATTCCACTTAAGTGGAAATGCATTCCACTTAAGTGGAATTGTATTTCACTTAAGTGGAATACATTTCCACTTAAGTGGAATAACATTTCACTTAAGCTAAATAGCCCATCTATTTCACTTAAGTGGAATACAATTCCACTTAAGTGAAATGCATTTCCACTTAAGTGAAATACAATTCCACTTTAGTGGAATTGCATTTCCACTTAAGTGGAATTGTATTCCACTTAAGTGGAATACAATTTCACTTAAGTGGAATAATATCTTTTGCTCGTCAATTTCACTTAAGTGGAATTCTATTCTGCTTAAGTAAAATACAATTCCACTTAAATGGAAGTGTTGATATGTGGCTTATATATAAATACAATTTAGGGTAATGTTCGTCGTAACGCATTCAATTGCTCATCACATATGATGATGTAGTCGATCCTCGTTGCACGTGTACTTCATGGCTATGGCTAATCATTCACATCTAAACATTGCTGGAATGCGATCAAATAATTGTTGTTGTTAGAGACAATTCGAAGTGTTGTTTCCTCACTTGCACAGGGGGAACAATCAGTATGATGCACAACAGAGGCGACTTACATCTTGTTAAAGTAACATAGGCAGTATTCGTAACTTTTTAGATAGTGAAACTTTTGCCAAAATAAAAGATTCCATCCAAAATCAAAAAAAAGTAATACGTTCTCTTGCCCTTGTCAATGCGTTTTCGGCTGTAGCTCCAACCACTTGTAATGTATTTGCCATGGCTTTATTTTGGTAATGGTATTCGTCAGGTACCAGGTCAGGTACGTACGTACTCACCTTGCACGGATGTTAAGTGCTAGCTGGATCCCGATGGACAGCCGATATTCATTGTGCACATATCGACACCACGTACGTACACGTATCGCGGCAAGTTGTTTATAATGGCGCGAAAAGGCGTGGGCAAAGTTTGGCGTTGAATGTACTAGCCAATCGCATTCCACTTAAGTGGAATAGATTAGCCAATCACATTCCACTTAAGTGAAATAGACTATCCAATCACATTTCACTTAAATGGAATGCATTTCCACTTAAGTGGAATTGTATTCCACTTAAGTGAAATAGAAAGGACATTCCACTTAAGTGGAATTGTATCCGCTTAAGTAGAATACAATTCAACTTAAGTGAAATGCATTTCCACTTAAGTGAAATACAATCCCCTTAAGTGAAATAGATTTAGCTTATGTAAGATGCAGTGACAAGTTGATGAATTCAGCTTAAGTAAAATACAATTAAGCGTAAGTGGAATGGTATTCCACTTAAGTGAAATAGAATTCCACGTAAGTTAAATAGTATTCTGCTTAAGTGATATTGAATTCCACTAAGTGAAATGTATTCGCGTTAAGTCGAATTGCGAGGTAAATATTAAAACGGCTTGCCATACGTGCACTGACCTAAATGGAGTGTAACCACTCCCGATTTTGCAATTTCCCAAGATCAGGCCCGAAAAATACCAAGAACACTGCTGTATGGATTTCTAGCAATATCCAGCGATATCTAGAGATGAATATCCCAAGATCTTACCTAAACTGAAGGCAGATAGAGAATCGAAACCTTCGGTGTTCTGAACTTGAAACTGTGCGTCTTTCGAAATGAAAAGAATGTGGGGAATTGCACAATAAACAAATCAAAGTTATTTATTTCAGTCTCATTTCAATTATTCGAATTTGTTAAGCAAACAGCAGATATCACATCATATAAGTGAGCATGAAAATGGCGTTCCAGGGTGAACAGCCTTCAAACCATGGGCGCAGATCCTGGTGCGGACAGCGGGACGCGTCCCCATCAACTTTTTCAGTAGTGGGGACATGATATACCGTGTGCCCACCAATTTGTCTTGACCAATAGCTGCATTTCAAGTTCCCCTGTATTGAACTTTGGCGCAGTTAGATCCAGCCCAGCCCCCCGGTTCCTACGCCCTTGCTAACCACTGCGTCACAGCAACTGTTGAGAAATAATGTTATTTTTTTCTTCAAAATGGAACGGAGGGTGATGTTCAAAATGCTGTACTTGTAAACAGGATAACTCAACACGTACACCTTTATTGAACTTCATATTTCAAATTGTCTAAAAATTGGCATTATTTTCAGTGATTAATACTACATGACTCTAGGTTTGGCAGTAACTTGTGAAAATGTTTCATAGTGAAAATAAAACAATGTCATGTAACTCATTAATTATTAAAGGGGTGGCAGAGCTGCTTTTCTTGCTCAAATTGATCAAAGAATATGTCCATGTGCTCATACATAGAGCTTCTGTATGTCTTTATTTCACATAGGAAGACTGTTCTCTCTGGGTATTGAAACATTTTGGAAGTAAATTCTACATTTTTGAGTCCTTAAAAGATCTTAATTCTTTTGATTGCCTTGTTGCTAAAGTAATGGTCAAGGCAACGTTTCCTGAATCTGCATAGCTCATGTCGCGGAGCGGTTGAAAACTATTAATATACAACAACCAGTTTAAACAACAACAGTATCAGGCAGTATTTTATCACCCTCCGTTCCATTTTTGAAGAAAAAATTACGATTAAAACATTGAACACTTCTATCGCTTAGCATACAACTTCCGAGGAAACAACACCGTGAAACTGGAGAACATTTATGAATAAGAAAGGTTTGATTTGACTGCTTTGAAATAACGTATGACTGGCAAGATGCGTCGAGCGCTCTCTATCGGCCTCTTTTTTGGTCAGTTTGCAACTTCAGAGGAACAATAGAAACCCGAAAAAACTTTTAAAACGAACAAAGGATTCACAAACCTTTGTTCTGCCTAAAAGATAAGCAGAATGAAAATAAAATAAAACTGTTAGCAAACTGCTCATCCACTAGAGAGCCTGTGTAATAGAATGTGTAAAAGTTTCGATCTTAGCAGGACCTTTTTCAGAGGCTAAAAAATAAGATAAGCAGAAAGTTTGGTTTATTGTAGATTTGTGTGCGCGGAATTAGCCCGATTGATACGGGGAAAGGTGATTTATATGCTCTAGGTGGGTTATGGTGCGGTTATCTATAATTCTTTCGAAAATCTTACCTAATGCTGGGAGGAGACTAACTGGTCGATAGTTTTGAATTTTGGTGCGGTCTTTACTTAGTTTCGGTATTAAATCTTTTTGGCGGATTTCCATGGGGTTGGGAAATAACCCAGTGTAAGGAGTTCGTTAAATAGTGGGAAAATATGAGAGTTAATGAATATCGGAGGGAAGTTTTTAGGCATTTGGTCATTTATGTTGTCAGGACCAGTGGAGTTTGCATGTTTTAGTGGCACTATACCAATTGTTTATATCTATTTTATTGAGCAGAGGGATGTTTTTGTTGAGACATCCTAATGGTTGGTGTTAAAGCTGGTTGTATTACTGATAATTGTACGGTCTATTTCGTGTTTACAGCTGATATCGTATGGGGGGGGGGGGGCATCGTAGACATTGAATATACTTTTAAAGTACGATTCAATTAGCTTTATTTGGTCTTGAGTTTTTGTGATGAGGTTACCTACGTTATCTCTAAGGCCTTGGTCTGTTTTACCTGTGTTTGGTGTTGTAATGGGGTTAATGATTTTTTTTTTTTTAATTTTCCAAAAGTGTTTCGGTTTTTATAATTAATGATTAAATCGCAGTTGTTTTGGACGCGGTTTTGTTCATCCGCCAATATTTGTCTGTTTATTGCTATTGAAGTTGGTTAATTTGAGGTTTTAGAGTTGGGTCTCGAGAGATGATATAAGTTCTACGTAGGCGACGTCTGAGTTTCATAAGTGTAAGAATATTCTTATTTAGTTTTCGTTTTCTGTTTTGTTTTTAAGGGACAGTGTCTTTTAAAAGTATAGAAGATATGATGGGCAACGCTGTCACAGTAATTGTCGATGTAATTTAGCTCGTTGTTTTGGTTGTTGTATTTTGGGAGTCTGTTTTATTGTAATTATACGTCAATTCGTTATTTGGTATGCAGTTGAGGTTTATGTCTAGCTCAAAAACGAGTTGAAAATGGTCACTGATTTAGTCATCTTCTAGGATTTGTATCGAATGTGTTTTAGTTGCGAGGTGATTTCAGGTTATATGGGTAGTCAAGCAGTTCTGTAATATTGTTTATTGGCTTCATCCTAGGTTTGGTATTTTGGTTAATTATCGTTAAGTTGTATTTATCACATATTTCTAAGTAGTTCGCGACAAGCTGATTACGAATCTGAAGTTTTTTTTGGAATTAGGTGCTGTGTTGGGGCGTGGGGGGCAAAAACCTGATTTGCAGTTTTGCCAAAACTGACCAAAAATCGATCCAAAATCGATTTCGCCCAAATGACGTAACAGGGGGTAACCGATGCTCAGGAGCCCAAATTTGCAACTCCCAGGTCCATATCTGCTTCCGTGCGGGAGACACGTGGTCCCAAGGAATCTGCATAGCCCTCCAAAAGATTTTATTGATAAGATCCAAAGAACTATTTTTGATTTATTTCGAACGGGAAAACTGATAAAGTAAGGAAAATTACTATGTATAATGAAAAGGGGGGTTTAAAAAAATATATGTTCACAGCTTTGTTGGTGCTCTCAAAACCTCTTGGGTCAAGCGTTATTGTAATAATGCCAACACGGGGTATTGGAAGCTCTTTTATTTCATTCCTCTCTGTCGCCGTCCGGTAAAGAGTTGCTTTTTAATTATAATTTTCATGACCAGGATATTTCCTGTATTTAAAAATACCTTCATTGGACAAATTTGTATGGTTTTGAGTAAGCTTAGCTACCTTTAAGAAACCATCGGAAATTTGGTGTGCAAATCCCTAATAATTTTATTAGAATTGATAATACCATTGTTTATGACAAAAAGCTTTTACGACGCCGGTTTACTGTTTGTTAGGGATATGTTTTTGCTAGATGGGAAGCAATTGTCCAAATAATGCTTTTCTGACCAGTCTTCTACATTGTTAAGCTATTGTATGCTTTATAGAAGACTTCCTTTCACATTGTATATTTGCACGTGAAAAAACAAAATAAATCAAATCAAATAACTAATAATTATTTCTAAACAGTTACTGTGGTTAGTGTTATGTACTTAGAAGGTAAGACAAACTCTCTGTCTAGAATTCAACTCCCAGAGGATGTATTGTTTTGGTATTTCTTTTCCTCATTTTTCAGTTAAAATATTAGAAAAGCCTATCATTTCTCAATTAACAGTTACTGTGGCGAAGTTGTTATGTTGTATAATTTTGCATATTTATTGTTTTGTACAATGAAATTGTCAATAAATTGAAAAAAAAATGAGACATACTCCTTGTCTTGAATTCAAACACCAGAGGATGCATTTGATTTTCTATTTATTTGCCTTCTAATGTTGTGAAGAATAAATATTAGAAACGAGTATTAAATCTCAACAGTTCTCGTGGCGCAGTTGGTAGTGCTCTGGACTGGAGAGACAGACAAACTCCATGTCTCCGGTTCGAACCCCAGACAGAGCATTTTATATTTTTGCTCTTTTATTGATTCCATTCTGGACTTTGAAGTTTAAATATTAGAAACGAGCATTAATTCTCAACAGTTCTAGTGGCGCAGTTGGTAGTGCTCTGGACTGGAGAGACAGACAAACTCCATGTCTCCGGTTCGAACCCTAGACAGAGCATTTTATATGTTGCTCTTTTACTGATTCCATTCTGGACTCTGAAGTTTAAATATTAGAAACGAGCATTAATTCTCAACAGGTCTAGTGGTGCAGTTGGTAGTGCTCTGGACTGGAGAGACAGACAAACTCCATGTCTCCGGTTCGAACCCCAGACAGAGCATTTTATATTTTTGCTATTTTACTGATTCCATTCTGGACTCTGAAGTTTAAATATTAGAAACGAGCATTAATTCTCAACAGTTCTAGTGGCGCAGTTGGTAGTGCTCTGGACTGGAGAGACCGACAAACTCCATGTCTCCGGTTCGAACCCCAGACAGAGCATTTTATATTTTGCTCTTTTACTGATTCCATTCTGGACTTTGAAGTTTAAATATTAGAAACGAGCATTAATTCTCAACAATTCTAGTGGTGCAGTTGGTAGTGCTCTGGACTGGAGAGACAGACAAACTCCATGTCTCCGGTTCGAACCCCAGACAGAGCATTTTATATTTTTGCTATTTTACTGATTCCATTCTGGACTCTGAAGTTTAAATATTAGAAACGAGCATTAATTCTCAACAATTCTAGTGGTGCAGTTGGTAGTGCTCTGGACTGGAGAGACAGACAAACTCCATGTCTCCGGTTCGAACCCCAGACAGAGCATTTTATATTTTTGCTATTTTACTGATTCCATTCTGGACTCTGAAGTTTAAATATTAGAAACGAGCATTAATTCTCAACAGTTCTAGTGGCGCAGTTGGTAGTGCTCTGGACTGGAGAGACAGACAAAACTCCATGTCTCCGGTTCGAACCCCAGACAGAGCATTTTATATTTTTGCTCTTTTACTGATTCCATTCTGGACTCTGAAGTTTAAATATTAGAAACGAGCATTAATTCTCAACAGTTCTAGTGGCGCAGTTGGTAGTGCTCTGGACTGGAGAGACAGACAAACTCCATGTCTCCGGTTCGAACCCCAGACAGAGCATTTTATATTTTTGCTCTTTTACTGATTCCATTCTGGACTCTGAAGTTTAAATATTAGAAACGAGCATTAATTCTCAACAGTTCTAGTGGCGCAGTTGGTAGTGCTCTGGACTGGAGAGACAGACAAACTCCATGTCTCCGGTTCGAACCCCAGACAGAGCATTTCATATTTTTGCTCTTTTACTGATTCCATTCTGGACTCTGAAGTTTAAATATTAGAAACGAGCATTAATTCTCAACAGTTCTAGTGGCGCAGTTGGTAGTGCTCTGGACTGGAGAGACAGACAAACTCCATGTCTCCGGTTCGATTCCCAGACAGAGCATCATGTCTGCGGTTCATGTTCAGACAGCGCCTTTTACTTTTCTACCCTCTGGAGGGAGTGGAAGTATAAATATAAGAAACGAAGTTTCTCCAGAGGGAACCAAAATGGTGTAATTGGTTATTCCATCGTTCAGTAAGCGATTGGTTCGGATTGCATCGGTTCAAGTCCCAAGTGAGTATTTGCAAAAGGAGTTCTGACAAGTGGATAAGGTGAATCCCGAAGGTGGGCAGCCCCCCCTCCTGACAGGTGGGTAAGGTGAGTACCGAGGTGAGAAGGTGAGAGGGGGTGAAGGTGTGGACAAGGTGAGGTTGCCACCCCCTCTCCCTGACAAGGTAAAGGCGCGGACAAGTGGAGATCGCCGCCACCCCTCCCCCTGACAAGGTTCACGCGCAGACAAGTGGAGTTCGCCGCCACCCCTCCCCCCTGACTAGCTAGTCGGGGGGAGGAGTAGTGGAGAAATTGTTTTACAAAAAACGACTAAGTCCAAACAGCAGGATCTTTAAATATTTGTAAAGCTTTAGAATCCAGAGGCCCACCTAACAGTCTAGTGGTAAAGACTTTTGCTTTTGCATCTCAAGGTCCCTGGCTCAAACTCAACCTCTGCTTTTCCTTTTACAATACTCATGTAAAAGGAAGAAAAAAAAAGGAAGAAAGAAAAAAGAGTGATACTTTGAAATAACTTCTTTTTTTTAATGACAAATCAGTTCATGGACAGGATATACCTTCATCCCTCCCACCACAGTTAATACCCTTCAACTACCTGTCCAGAAACAGGTTATCCCTCATCAAATTATTATGCAAATACTAATCAACACATGCAATGCATATTTCATAAACATTCTTAGTGATACCTGCATCTACTATTGAGATGGTTGGGTGACAACAGACAGTTATTTTCTATAATGTTTCTATTATTTATAATATCAGCCTGGGGGCAGTTATTTAATGATACTAAGTAGTCACATGTACATATGGGATAAGCCTATGGCCTTTTTACTTCACACCAGGTGGCTATCCAATTCACACCAGTACATTCTTTTTGGACATTTTTTTTTAAACATTTGGAAGACCATTTCATCATGAGGGAAAAAGAATTGATTTCTCCTAGATAAAAATAATAACCCCATCTTACTTTAGCCAGACAGGCTTGAATCCATAGGTTTGCTTGACGACAAGTTCCCAACAAAAAGGCGTTGGCCTTCCATGGCTGATTGATTATTCACTTTACAATACCATGGCACCCCTGCTACCATCAATAACATTTTCTTTAACTTTCATTTATTAACTAAACCTGATTTTGAATTAATTTTAGATGACTTAATTTTTACATTTTTTGCCCTCCAGTTTGAAAAAGGAAACGATACTACCATAGCACAAACAACATACATGTGGAAAGGTTGCTCCCTTTCATTGCTGTCTCAATCACACCCCTCCCCCCCCGCTCTGACTACCACACCCCACCAAATTATATACACGAAGAGTGCATTATTGAAAGTTTCTTTAAATATAGCCTTTTCATGCAGTAAACCTGTGCTGCTGCAAACTGAAAATTCAATTAAAAGATTCTCCCTCTTCACTTTCAACACTTTCATTTCTCCTTCTCTATCCTTCGCCTCACCACCCCCCCCCCCACCCCTGGTCCTTCCAACTATCATCCATAATTCCTGCCAATATCAAATTCAGTCACCTTAACATCCCCCCATAAAGTGTCAGTCAGTCAAGCACCACAATGTTTGTAGACCAAGAAATCAACACCCGAAACCCATTTATAAAACTTTAAAGCCCATCAAATAAAGATGCTGTCTTTTTCTTCTTTTTCTCTAAACAAGATAAACACACAAACACCAAATCCAAAATATATAAAATTCCAATTCCCATTTTGAATATTCTTCAAATTTTGTTTGCTAAGCCACGTTAAAAAAGTGAGTGTTATTCTTTTTGGCCTTCCCCCATCTTTGTGTTTGCATTGCAACAAGGTGTAGTTTTCTATATTAAAAAAAACAAAATGAAATCAAATAAAACTTAAATAAAAGATGATTACAGCACATGCAGGAGAAGAGTGAGAGCCCTCCCAAATACTACCGGCTTATGTATACAAAAGACCTTTTTTCCGAAATCCTTTTTCCGACATCGTGGCAAATCGAGAGTTACTTCCCCCCCCCTGCTCCACCATCCACGCAGGAACCCACCCAGACCCCCCTGCGGGGACGATTTATTCTGTTCCAGTTTCTCGTCCAAGGAGGGTAACTCTATATGGTTCAGAGCTATGTCAAAGAAGAGCGGTTTGCACGGTGACGGCTTAAAGTCCAGTGGAAATGTGGTGAAGTTGGGCTTGGTAGCCAGGTCCAGCTGGTTGGCGTTGTACCAGTCAAGCCATTCCGCCAGCGGTCGATTGTCCTTCAGACCGAGTTGCGCCATTCCTTTGCTGATGGAAGGTTCATTGGAATCTGAAAAATGAACGCAGAGAGGTTCTTGGTAAGCCATGGTTTTTTTTTTTAAAGTATTCTTGGGTGGAGGGTATTTTCTATGGGTGAGGATAATCCGGAGGGTGGGGGAAGTCAATTCAATTAACTGTGAGAAACGTCATTGAATTAGGAACCACCTAAGGCCTATTCTCATCTTTGTAGTAAGTTTGTCACCTTGAGCTATGTGACAGTTCATAAGTAGGGGGGGTATATTCGAGTGGAATTTGGGATTCGAATCCCTGAATAGAGAAAGTTTACAAAAACTTGTTACTTTGCAGTCATTTTTTGTTATTGCTGTCACAAACAGAAATGGATACCCACTTTCTATTATTTGTAGATGACAGAGACTGGTTCAATCGCAGTCTACAAGGCCAGATAAACTCTTTATATTTTGGCTTTCAATTTCTTTATTCTGACAAATTTCGATAGTACAAAAAACGACAGTTTTGATCAGGCTTTTGATACTTCCATGTGATCCCTGGACATCCTACATTCAGCTACAAGCAAAAATAACTGTTGTCTGTCCTGTCCACCACAATAATCCTATTGTAATATTTTCAGACCCTAAGGGCTAATAGGTCTCTTCCCCCCCCCCCCCAAAAAAAAAAGTGTGAAAAGGGACGGTGCTGCTTCCAACCGAATGAATCTTTTCACTCATTGTTTAACCAAAGAGAAAAATTTGGGAGAGAAAACAACAGATTATTAATATAAAGGCCATATTTCTCTGAATCATTGTCTATGCTCTAATGGAATACATTTGTTCCAGTAGCAGGGTTCAATTCCCAGGTTCCAAATGGACACGGCAGTTTATTCTGCATTTTCCTGACGATCAGACCTAAAAGAGAACATCGATATGCCTCTCCACCGTTATCCCAAAGAACAACCCTTTCAGAAACTCAAGGGTACTAAAGGGATTTCTTCCTTTTAAATTAACCAGGGTCCTACACAAAATTAACAGGGTAGTAACATGATGGTCTCTGCCTGATTCCCCTCCCCCCACCCAATTTCTTTTCTTAATTTTTTGGTATTCATCCTTTCATATATAGTCCATCTTGCATTTTGCCTTTTGAAAAACAAGAATCCTTAATCTTCATCCAAAGCAGCAAAAAGTGTCTTTCCAAACACAGTAAATTGAATATTATTATTATGATTATTATTATATTATTATTAACTACATACCTAGAATGGAGGCCACCTGAGCAGAGTACTTCAAGCCGTTGATATCTTGTGCAAGAGTGTCCAATTCCTCTACCTCCACCTATTGATTAAATAAAACCAAAATCTAATCATGATGTCTTCCACATTAAGTTTTAGGGAGTGTCACTACCCGACAAGCCCTATAGGGTTTTTTAGTACACTTCCTTTCACAAGTTTTGTTTCTTATCTCCTTCTATGTCATATGTCATACTTATGTTAAAATAGAACAACAATCAATAAATGAAATTAGTTACCTTTTTTTTAATTCGAGTAAAAGTTTTGTTTTTGTTGTTGTTGATATCAAAACAAAAGGAGTTTAACCCCTGGTCGACCTGGCGAGAGGTCCTACAGGGGATAATAAGTTTGTTTTTATAGAATAGACATTTTTTTTTTTTTCTTGGAAAGGTTGTCTATGTTCAGTCAGGGAATTGCTGGTAAATGAAGTCTTATATATTTACATAGGACAGGATAGCCATAATCATACCCGAGGTCAGAGTCGATGAGTCAATTAGGGAGGGATTTCTAAAGGAGAGGAATTTTTTAAGTACTGAGAATTGTGGAGACGGAGTGGTTTCTATTGTCTGGGTAGGGAGTGGTTGTGGTTTCTATTGTTTGATAACAATATAATCTGTATATATAAGTATACTTGGGCCTAGACCCATTTAGGAAAGGATTTTTTTAATGGAATGAGACTTTAAGTAGTAAAAATTGTGAATACAGAAAGGGTTTGGTTTTTGGGTAGTGAGTTGTTGCGACTTTGTATTTCAGGGGGAGGTCTTCAATCAAAGGGTCGTTCTCGAGGTTGTTTTTGTATAACTTGGTGTTGAATTCTTCAAGTCGGGTGAAAGTAGATTTTGTGTTTCCTGCACGGAGAACGTACAAAGTAGCAATATAGGTAGGGATTTTGAGTGCGAGTCGATAAGCTGTGGTGTGGATTCTGTTTAAAATTTGTTTATTGGGATTAGAGATGGTAAGCAGGGAGATTCTCCCATAACTGAGAATTGGTTTTACTTTGGATTTATAGATTTGGATAATTGTTTTCGGAGGGAAGTTATATTTGTGTGAGAGGATTTGAATGGATTTAAGTTGGAACCAGCAGCGTCCTGCAGTTCTGTTACAAAGTAGATTAAACGATAATTTGCTATCGAAAGTGGTACCAAGGAAGGTTGCATTAGGAGTAGCAGTGATTGAGGTGTTGAAAAGATTAATTTTGGAAATATGATTATGGTATTTTGAGTTTATTATGGAGAAATTGGCTAGGTTAGATTTTGAGGGATATATTTTTGTTCTCCACATCGAGCACCAATTTTCGAGATGTGTAATTGCTCTTTTAATATTTAGTTCCGTCATATAGATATTTTTACTGGTGCTCCAAATGGCTATGTCGTCAGTGTACTGACTATAGTTGCATTCAGATAGAGGTGGGATGTTCAAATAGGGTGCAGGGGAGGAGGCTGAGAACAGCGCCCTGTGGAGTACCTGCACCAAGTGGAATAGGTTTTGATTGTTGGTTTTTGTAGCATATTTTGGCATTGCGCTCACTAAAGAAAGAGGAAAGAAGTCTGGTGTAATTGGAGGGGAGATTAAAGTTAAGTAGTTAAATTCTTATGCCGTTGTGCCAAGTTTTGTCGAACGCCTTTTTGGCATCAAGGAAGAGGGCAGTGGTATCATGTTTTTTTATGAAGCCGATGCGAATTTCTTTGGAAAGGTGGAAAGTTTGGTTTATTGTAGATTTGTGTGCGCGGAATTAGCCTGATTGATACGGGCAAAGTGATTAATTTGCTCAAGGTGGTTTCTGGTGCGGTTATCTATAATTCTTTCGGCTGGTAGGAGACTAACTGGTCGATAGTTTTGAATTTTGGTGTGTCTTTACTTAGTTTCGGTATTAAAGTCATTTTGGCGGATTTCCACAGGGTTGGGAAATGACCCAGTCTAAGGAGTTTGTTAAATAATGGGAAAATATGAGAGTTAATGAATATCGGAGGCCGACGGAGGGGAATCTTTTAGCATTAGGTCATTTATGTTGTCAAGACCAGGGGAGGAGGCATTTTTGCATATTCAGTGGCACTATACCAATCATTTATAACTATTTCTTTGAGTAGAGGGATGTTTTTGTTGAGACATCCTTAGAAGTTGGGGATAAAGCTGGTTGCATTACAGATAATTGTACGGTCTATTTTGTGTTGGAATCTGTTATCGTATGGAGGGCCATCTAAGATATTGAATATAGTTTTCAAGTATGATTCACTAAGCTTTATTTGGTCTAAAGTTTTTGTGATGAGGTTACCTACTTTATCTCTAAGGCATTCGTCTGTATTACCTGTGTTTGGGTTGTAATGGGTTTATGATATTTTTTAATTTTTCCAAAAGTGTTTGGGTTTTTGTCATTAATGATTAAATCGCATTTGTTTTGGATTCGGTTTTGGTCGACCGCCGATATTTGTCTATTTATTTGTTTTTTAGGTTGGTTAATTTAGGTTTTTAGAGTTGGATCTGGGGAGATCATATAGGTTTTATGTTGGCGACGTCTGAGTTATTTAGTGTAAGAATATTCCTATTTAGTTTTGGATTTCTGTTTTGTTTTTAATGGGCAGTGTTGTTTGAAGGTATTAAAGATATGTTGGGCAATGCTGTCACAATATATGCCGATGTAATTTAGCTTGTTGTTGTGGTAATTGGCAATAGTGTTGTTTGTTATGATCCCTTTTTAAATGATGTCCAGTCTGTTTTATTGTAATTATACGTTAATTCGTTATTTTGGATGCGACTGAGGTTTATGTCTAGCTCAAAAAGGAGTGGAAAATGGTCACTGATTAGGTCATCTTCTAGGATTTGAATCGAATGAGTTTTAGTTGCAAGGTGGTTTGAGGTTATGGCGTAGTCAAGTAGTTCAGTATTATTGTTTATTGGGTTTATCCTAGTTTTGGTATTTTGGTTAATTATTGTTAAGTTGTGTTTATCACATATTTCTAAGAGGGATATGCCTTTTTCAGATATTTTGGTGCTACCAAAAATGATGTGGTGGGCATTTAAATCTCCTAGTAGTATTGTTTTTTTATTAGAACTTTTTTTGATTGTGGATATGGGCTCATTTGGGGACTATAATAGCTAATAATGTGGAGAGGTTTATTGTCTCTTTCGAGTACAATTTCAATTGTTTGGGTTTGTTTGGGAGGAGGGTGGCTTTGAGGTTGTTTTTTTTCAGCAATAAGTACTCCTCCCATAGAGCGAGAGATATCGTGTCTGAAAGTTTGGTAACCAGGGATGCTAAGGTGGGAATTTTTATTTAGTTTAGTTTCGTTTAACGAAATGATATCCGGGTAGTGGTTGGCGAATATAGTAAGTAGGAGGCTTAATTTTGGAAGGATACTGTTGATGTTTAGGTGGAAGAACTTGACCGAAGGAGGAGGTGTGCTTGTCATGTAGGTGATTGAGGAGGGCTAAATATTGAAGGATGGTGGAGATGTTCGATAATTACAGTTTCTGGGATATTTAAGTTTAGGTGTTTTAGTGCTAACACGGTGGCGTAACTGGCAAGGTCGTCAGATTTAATATTAATGTTGGCTTTTTGGAAGGTGTTTTGTACTAATTCAATTACAAAGGTTGCGATATTAAGTTTTTTTTCAGTGACGATTTTATTTGTTATTTCAATTTTAGGAGTAAAATTGGTTACATTTGCGTAGGTTCTTTGTTCTTGTTGTTTGTTATTATTTTCAGTTTTAGCTTCTTTAAATTTTGGGCATCCTTTGTTAAGGGCGACATGAGTCCCTGAGCAATTGGCACATTTGGGTTTTCTTTTGGTTTGGGACAGTCTTTAACTCTGTGGTTTTTGCCACATCTGAGACATCTGGTTTGATTTTTGCAAGTATGGTGGGTGTGTCCAAAAAGTTGACATTTGAAACATTGAGTGATTTGGGGGGAGTTCGTGGTATTCTTCTGTTTTGTGTTTAGAGTATCCTAAGTAGAAACCTTGTTTGATTAGGGATTGTTGAGGCTCTTGTTCTTCAAACGTCATTTTTACTTTCCAAGTTGTATTGTTTGTGGCATGACTAACGAGTCTTTTAATTTGTATTGGGGTGTATTCTTGGTCTTTGAGTTCTTGTTCAATATCTTTGATTTGAATTTCAGGTTTTATGCCACAGGCTACTACGGAGAAGCCTCTTTGTCATACTTTTTTGGGGATTCTTGGTTTGGGGTTGCCTAGTTTAGTCTTTTGAGTCCATGGTTTCAGGAGGATATTTGCAGATTTAGGGTCATGGGGGTGATAAGGATGTCGTTACTACAAAGACGGTTTATATTTGAGATCATGGCATTTGGTTTTTCTTCATTGATTAGTTTAGCAAGTGTTTATTTTGTTTTTTGATAGTTCTGGTAAGATTCCTGATACAATGATTGTTTGAGCGGACTTTTTGGCGGTTGGTTTGGAGTTAGGAGATGGGTTTATTTCAACGTAGATTGGACGATGTCTTTTTCTGCTATTTTTGTATAGGGATCCAGTCATTAATGTCTATGTCAAAATCAGAGAGGTTTAGGTTTTCGACTAGGGGGGCGGTTATAGGTGGGTAAGGGGTTGTCATATTGGCAAAACAGCCCCTCCCTACAGGTTTTAAATGGCTTCTATACAGTGAAATTGATCATAAACTTCACTTACCAGAAAGAATTAGTCTCCAGCCTAAGACGGCGGACGGAAAGAATAGGAACTCCTTTTGAAGAGACACACTATGAATCGAAAGTGTACTCGGCAGCGTTATGTTGGTATCCAAGGACGCGTACATTTTGTAAATGGCGAGTAAGTCATAGAGTGAAGGATGATGGGGTGGCGCTATGTCAAAAAGCTAACTGTTGACCAACACAATCCACAGAACCCTAAGGAAAGGAGAGGAATGCAAAAGAAATTAGCCAGTTTTCTTCAAAGTAAGTCTTGTACATTTAGCACAAAACATTAAACACTAATTAGCAACTAATTCCAACAAATTTTAGGCTGTGATTGAAACTTTACTGGTGGAAACATAATTAAATATATATTACATTTTTATGAACCTTTCTTTCTTATGACTAACCTTGACTGTATATTGCAGCTTTCCAGCTTAGCTGGTGTTTTTCCATCAAATCAGCTCATCTTTGAGTTTTCTGATCTTGACAACAATCAACTGTCTTTTTAATTTACCACAACCCAGACCACACTAATTGGCAACTCTTTCCAACAATCTAAGGCAACAATCATCAATTTAAGACAACCAAATTACTAATTACAAAATGATTCCAACAAACTAAGGCACCGGGTCTCATTAATTTAGCACAAAACAGACCACACTAGTTAGCAAATCATATCAATAAACTAAGGCAAAACTTATAAATTTAATACAAACACACCACACTAACTACCAACAAATTATCACAGTACTCCTCTTCAATTTAGCACAAACAGACCACACTAATCAGCTACTCATTCCACCAAACTAAGGCACAAGGTCTCTTTAATTTATCACGAAACAGACCACACCAAAGTACCGACTGGTTCCAACAGGCTAAGGCACCGTGTCTCGTACATTTAGCACTGATCTTGACAAGCAACTGTTGAGAGGACAAGACTGATGTTCATGATACTGGCTCACACTGATGTTTTCCTTGAATCTTACTTTTTCTCCAATTTCTGTTAAATCACCTCCAGATAACACTTCCAGATCTCTCTGTAGAGGACAGGCTTGAAGGATCTTCTCGTATTTGGTGGAGTTTATGATCTTTCAACCACTTGTTCTAAACCTGATCCAGCTTCATTACAGACATCCAAGACTCACAATTTTCCTTCAATTTTCTTCTTTCACCTGAGACAGTATTGTAAAAGATAAGAAGATTTCATATATTGGAAAGCAGATAGACATTGCAACTAGACTCATTTTTATACACTCCCTACCGTCCTCCCCTCCCTCCCCCTGACTACCTAAACAACCCTGACTGCTGCCTCATTGATATAACTATGTATAAACAAATGTATATGATTGTGGTTTAATGGCAGAAATAAACGAAACAAATACCAGAGCTTAAATATTTCTGTGTTACTATAGTAAACTGCATACCCAAACGGAAGCATTACAGAATCTTCAATGTCTCAGACCTCCAGCAGGATGTTACAGTCACAGTTCATAGAGTCTCCTTGTGAATCAGTGTGGCCAATGCAATGCTGTAAAGACAAATATCAAAGCAATATGTACAATATCTATATACCTTTGGTGTGAAATAAAGTTTAGTATTTTTTTAAAGTAGTTTTACATAAGATCATCTTCCAGTTTGCATATGCAGATACCTTTTTGATGAATGTTTACAAACATGAATAAACTGTACCTCTTTTTGTTACTAAGTGGCAGTGCCTGTTTATTTTTAATACTTGCAATATGACTCTTCAATGAACCTTACTAGACATTGCTATCAAACCTATGGAGTACTTCGTAAAATGCCAAAACTTCCTTTGATGTATATTGTTCACTATAATGGTCAAGCTGATTGAAAGGAATGAATTCAACACAATTTGAGAACATTTCATCAGCCAAACAATTTGGAGAGCATGTACTAGTTTAAACAAACTTAGCAAGCACATTCATGAGGAACTGGAAAATTGAAAAATGTCTGAAATAAACATCATTCTTGAAACGAGAAACATGACAAGTGAAATAAGGACCGACACTTAAGCTACAACATGTACACTTACAGTAGCAAAGATGAAAACTGGCTTTTCAGCCAATACACAAGTACCAACAACATACTAGTATATTCATGGTAAATCCTCATGTGCTTCCATGACTTCTAGCACCTGTGTAATAATATTCTATATCAACAAGGGCAGAGATACTATATCTTGTACTTATCTCTCAATACTCTTAATATGTGTTTACCATGAGTTGTGTTCCTCACAACTTTCAATCAATCTTTTCAAATTAAAAACCAAAATAAAGACAATTACTCAACAATGAGAGGTTGACTTAGCAAAGTTTGAATTCGGTTTAATAATAATCAAAGTTTCAGTGAAACAGTTCTGCAGACCATAAAATCATGCCTTAGGCATCAAAAGAAGGCTATGATGTGATAAAGAGATGCCTAGAGTTGGACCAATACTGTTAAGCTTAGCTTCAGGTCAAAATTATGCTAGTTGATCAAATTAATACATGTATATCAATTTAGTTACCTATGCTAGGTAACATCAGCTTTCATGGAGAGTTTTCTCCATACTTGAACCATCACTAACATCAATTAGACCACAGAGCTAGGCCTAATTGCTTGAGAATTTCATTTTACAAAGTACCGTTGCTTGTATTAGAACTCTAGGGTAGGCTAGTTCGTCCTCATCTCTATCTAGCCTTTGCTTTGGTAGGCTAGCCCAGGTTTCCCATTTTCATTTGGTGGTAGGCCTAGCCTGGGGCCATTTGTTCCCTCCCCTAACAACATTATTTTCCTCCCACTTAAAAGTTGAGTAACTTACCTCCCCTACATCATAGGGGAGTCAAGTATGTTTTCACTGGAAACTAACATTTCCAGGCCAGTTAACTAAGGTTTTTCATGGGAGGCATATTGGCTATGTGGAAAGAAAGATGTTGTAAGTGGAATAACTGTAAGAAAAAATTTAAAGGGAGAAAGGTAAAGTTAAGGGTGAAAAATAACATGGTTAAGGAAACTAACATACTATTTTCAAGGGAGGAGACTGTTGTTCTGTAGGCTCTGACTGCATATTCTTGTAGAGTAAGCTAAAGAAAGTTGTGATAGTATGAAAATAGAAAATGTGACCAGGTATCTTCCTTGTGTAACTGTTCAGTGATTGGAAGATAAAAAATGTTTGTGAATAGGTCGGATTGTTTGCATAGGATTGTATGCGAACATGGGGTAATTTACATGCGTGGAATTCATAGTGGTAATGGGTTGTTTGCTTGGCATTCATTGTGGGAATGAAATAACATAGACAATTTAGCCTACACAGTAGTAGTGGTAATGGGTTGTTTGCTTGGCATTCATTGTGGGAATGAAATAACATAGACAATTTAGCCTATAGGTATGCCCTCCTTGGTTCCTCTCCTTGTTTTCCTATTTACCAGTTTCTTCAATTACTACAAGTACAAGTGTCTCTTTGAAATATGTTCCTTTCTTTCACCAAACTCTCCTAAATCACAAGAAACATTTACTACGTACAGTTGCTTCACTACCTAAATTAATTCTTTCCACAGCCAAGCCGTCTTTCTTTCCTCTCCTGAAAAACGTTGGTTTCAACCCCTAAAAATAATTTCAGGGAGGAAACTATTGTTTTTATTCTTGAAAGTTGGAGAAGAAACCAACGGCCTTGCCTGCCATGATGGAAAAAAAAAAAGGGAAGAGAGAGAGCTTTCATCCTAAGCTAATTTGTACGGCTGCAAGTTAGTTTCTTGAGGATGTGTTACTGTTAAGTGCTTGATGGCATAGCCTAGGCTATGGTAGGCTACTCTGGTAGGAATTTAGAGACATTTAGGCCAAGGCTAATTAAGTTAGGCCTATCCTAACTGTACTAGCCTTAACCAGAAAGTAATTAGGCCCAACCAGCTAGGTCTAGTATTTTGTCGGAAGATATAAAGTGACTTACTTTACTTACGTTAATTGTCTAGTGAATATCATATTAGGCCTAGATTAGCATTCCAACTAGTATAGACGCCAGTGCCTACGTGAGCTAGCCTATCGTTAGGCCTAAGCGATACTATTATATGATAGGCTAGCGTAATTTCTCACGCTCGCTGACTCAAACAATGTGAAGTACTAACTTGCTCCACAAAACTAATACACAACCTCCGAGCTGGAGAATATATCTGCCATTCACATTCTTTGGCAGTTACCCCCCATACAGAATAGGCTACAAATTACAATTACGTATGAATTGTTAGCCAACGGCTGCCAGGAAGCGAACTGCACTGCTCGTGTAACCTTTCGTGAGCTTAATACAGATCATAATTCGCGCTCCGTTGCTTAACCTTTGACCACGACCGTGTGCGTCTATGGCAAGCCATGTGGGACAAACACCGCATAATATATCAACGTTTCCATTGAAAAAAAAAAAAAAATAGCAATGACATGCTAGATGCATATCCATTTGAAATCATTACATTTACAACGAAACAATTCAAATGGTCTCATAACATAGGCCTAAGGTCATTAAACATGTCGGTCAAGATAATTTAATGAGTTCGCTGCGATTCCCGTCAGAAAAGTTGTTTTAATGACCAATATATCATTACCCAAATAGGTTGGTCTGGCATTAGGCCTAGGCGGGACAGTAGGCCTACTGTCATGATCAACCCAGGGGGGGGGGGGCGAGGGTGTAGGTCTGGCTTATCCATGGGACAGACATTCTAAAGATAATAATTTACACTTTTTGAGGGGGACTCTTGGGGCGAATCTTGGCATAAAAATGTCTGCCTAAAATTGTTTACCTAGCTGCATGAACATTTTCAGATACAACAAATTTTGGCAAAAACTGCTTGAATTTTGTGATAAAATGTCACATTTGAGATTTTTTGGATAAATTGTCTGAATTTTTAACCCATTCTCCAATATAAATGAAGGTATTAAATGAAATTCACTGTTTCTGTGATCCATGTAGAGGTTTTGTTCTTAAAGTACAGTCTTACCTTTTTGTGCAGAGTTCTAGAGCATCTGTTCCTTATGCATGTCTTGAAGTAGAGGTTGGGTAAAGTAGAGGTTTGCTAAATTTTAATAGAATCAATAGTTATATCTACTTCAGTTGCTGTAACTGTATCTTAGGTGCCCCCCCCCCCCGCCCTCCCTCTGCCAGGTTTCATCTAGGATAAACCACTGGTGCTGTGATCGAGTGGATAAAGGCAATGGCATTTGAAGCAATGAGGTTTGGCAATCAGGAGGTTCTATGTAAGGTGGGTTTATCATCCAAGAGCAGTCTACAGTTTTCCCATCTGAGATGAGTTTCTAAATTTTATATAAAATGTTGAATTGGAAGCCACCCGTAGTGTAAGTTGTGATCCATACGCCTGTGCGGGCTTCTCCCACATTTGTGTTTGGTTAAGCTTTTTAAAAATAACTGCTCATTATTATTATTACAAGGGAGGTGTAACCCCCATTCTTATCTTTGGAGTGGGGGGGGGGGTATCTGCACTTGTTGGATGCGTAGTGCAATTGGACGCCAAGATTAAGAAACAGAAAACCACATTTACATAATGTTACAGCTCTGATATAAATCTTAGCTTTATAAGAAACTCAAAGGACAGCCATTTATTTTACCACTCTGTGGCAGCTGGAATCCTTTTTATTTATCAACAGCATACATACACACCATAATTGAATGATAATTAAACAGTAACATAAAAGATAAAAGTACTAAAACTGAAAACATGATAAGAAAATGACATCCCTTGATGAAAGTACAGTGAACTGGAGCCTCTGGAGAGAGATGTATACTAATACAAGCCTTTTAAATAGGTTGTGATATTGTGTGTTCAATCACATCTATAATAATCAACAATGTGGGTAATCATTAATAAGTACTCATTTGAGTGTGAAAATAAAGCCTACAGGTTGTCAAATAATTCATTGTTAACAGTTAGATCATATAGCAAACAGAACAAGTAGCTACAAAGGAACGTACTTCCTTCATAAAATATCGCCCCAAGTGTCTTGCAGCATATATTATGTAACTTAAAATTATACTCAACTATCAGAGTGAACAACAGAGTAAACAACTCTACAGTAAAGGCCACCATTTGAATACTGTACTATCTTCTAAACAGTTAAAAAGATAGTTCATACCAAGGGCGTAGGAACCGGAGGGGGGGGGGTGCCAGCCCCCCCAGTGAAAAATGTGGAGGGGCGGAAGTATCATTCTGCACCCCCCCCCGGTTCGCAAGTCAGAAAACCCCTTTTTCATTTCCAAATGAGAAAAAAAAATCTCATTTGGAGCACCAAATTGCATCTTAGGCCAGGTGAAAATACAAAATTAAGTTTACAAAATGGAGTGGGGGTTGAAGTGTGCTATATTGCACCAAATTGCATCTGAGGCCACCTGGAAATGCCAAAAAATTCAAAAGGGGAGGGGGACACCCCCTCCCCTTGGACCCCTCCCCCAGGCGGGCCATCAGTCTTCAGCCCCCCACTCAAAAGTACCTTCCTACGCTACTGGTTCATACTGTTCCAGTCTTTGATACACTGTGTATGAAACCGGTGGGGATTATAAAGGTAGGTTTTACACGCTTCACCATGATGTAAGAAATATAAGGGTAATAAAAGGAATATCATACCATCAAAGAATATATAACATTAACTCAAAGGTCACTGTACATCTTGTCCTTTGATGTTAAAGTCTCACTATGCATTCCATCTGGACGGTCTGAATAATAATGTTTTGGAGGTTTCTATTATCGCTCGTTCTCTGAGATTTGGCCAAAATATTTCGCAAACAATGCAACCACAAGATTGTCTGATTATTAACTGCACAATGGTACCAAAATAGGGTTAGGGAACAGTTTGTTCGTGTTTATAATGGAAGGCATAATGGGGCTTTATACCTAACTATCACATGAAAGTAAGTACAAACAATGAAGGATATTCATCAGAACACAACTACGAGGCAAGTTATAAAACCAACCAATTTACTCAGTTTTGAAATGTAAGTAAAAACAGAGGAGCTGTGTGCTATTCATGACCAACATTTTTGTTTGTTTATGTCATATGAAAAACTCAAAATACCCATATCCCAATGGATTTAAAGAAAAAATTGAAACCATTGAAAATAAGTTGACAGTCGGGTCAAGTAGCTACTGGATAGTTCCCTAAAAACACTTTAATGAGTTTTACTTCAGCACCGTCGAAATGGGTGCAATTAGTCCGTAAATATATGATGCTTGGCATGGCAAAACATGGATGGGACAGATATTGAGACTTTCATATTTAGAGAGGACAGAAACAAACAAACAAGCAGAGACTTCAAGTTGAATCCAGATGTCCTTTTATCACTGAATGGAGAATCGGTTGCGAGAGCATTTCAGAGACGAATCCTTAATTGAAAGCTAAAAGATCAATCAATTTTGTGAAGTAGCATTTAACATACTACACTTTTCATTCAATTCTAATTACCACCAGGTGAAGGCAATATTATGCAATATTTCTGTACGAAACCCTTGGTGTATTTCTCCCCCTCCAACCCACGCCCAAAGAGGTGCAACTTCACATGGCTAATAATTTGCCTGATCACCTCTGTCCCTTCTGCTATATGAAAAGTAAAGTAAGACATCTTAATCCTCTCTGACATTTGATCTTTCTGTGGTTTTAAGAATTTTGCATATTTTAAATATTCAGGGTGGCATTTAACCCCCCCACTTCCCCACACCCATCACCCTTCACCACCAAGAAAAATGAAAATGGATGAAGTAAACAGGGTGAGAGAGAACTTCAGTTGCTACTGATGTTTGTTCTAATAATGTCCTCATAGATAATACGGAAACCTCAAGTCTGCAATATAAATCCACCATGACAAATGATGATATTTCGGTTGCTTTTATTCCCAAGATGCGCTATTGTTCTTGTTTTGTTATTAAATTTATTTCCTATTCCTGTTGGCCTGGTTACATACCGTCACAAGAATCCGACAGTGGCGCATCCTGGTCGACCGAGTGGGGAAGGAAAACCAAAACTTGCAACAACATCAACGACAACGACAGAGTAAATACAGACTTGTGACACGTTGTGACAAGTTGTGACAATGTCACAGCAAAATCACATCATTGTAGCAAATGCCCAAAAAGATGGCTGAATTAAGAAAGAAAACAGTTTCTCCTTTCTCCCCTCTTTTTGGTCGAGGGAACATCCCAGTTTGGAGAGAAAGTCAAGCAAATTTGGGGGATCTAGTTTAAGGAGATTGAAGAAAGACAGGGTTTAAAGGGGACATGCACTATTGTAATTTGACTAAAAGTGGAGCTATATTCCATGCAGGCAATTTATATTAAAGGAGCACTTTTTTCCCCATTTTCTTTGTTTTAAACTGTTTGTTAGTCAAACACTAAAGCTAGAAACAGTAAAAACATGGTAAAGACTAAAGCTAACAGCTAATATGGACAGAGTCGGAGATTAAAACTTCCTCTTTGTGTAATTTCTATCATTTGAACATCAATTATGTTCGTATTTGATATGGAATACATGGTTTGGTTTTTTATTGATTTTTCAAGCTGAATGCTACTTTAACTGAACAATAAACATAGAGTCTGGCAGGATCAGAACCGATGTTTTCAGAAAATCTGGCAAATCTGAAATAATAATCTTTGAGAATCTCCTGGGTATTATTTCTCTAAACTATAGTTTCATTATGAAATTATCTTCTTGTATTTTTTTCTTTCTGATGTTCAGCAAAGATACACACATTACCATAAAAACATTTTTTCATGCAAAAAAAGGGTGAAAGTGAAGCTTACGAAAACAATATCACTTCAAAAATAATTTCAAAACAAAACACTCAATTGAAAAGTAAGCAAAAGCTGCAGGCAAGTCTTTCAAATATGTGAGTCTAGTCAAACCAATCCGAAAACAACTGCAATTTGGGGTGGGGATAGGTGGGGGGTAGAGGTTGGGTAGAACAGCACTGATCAAACCGAGTTCACCAACAAAAGTAAAGCAAAGCATTGATTTATGACTCACATAAAAGGTGACATGATTTCTACACTTAAAACCAATCACTTTGTGTAATCATTAATGAAGAATATCAAAACAAGCCATAACTGAAAGATATTTGTTTCTGAGTAAGCTGGCTTTAGTAAGTTGAGATTGATCAATTAATTCGATCTTATCAATGGAAGTTTGTTCAACCTATTGATTTTAACATGAAGTGCGACTCCAGTGTCATGTCCAAGTACTAGCTTCAGTGTCAATTTACCCTCACATTTTACTGGGTGGAGTGGGGTGGGGGAGGCGGGGGGAGTGGCTAATATCTCAACTTTTCCCCGTAGCTCATGTACTTTCTTGTGGTACATTCACTGATATTACTTACATAGAACCTAACGGAAGGAATGTCGAGACCATCCATCATTTTCACCACACTTTAATAAGTACACATGAATCGTATCCTAACAACTGTCACACCAGGCACATTGATAAAAGAAAGTTGCCCCCCCCTCCCTTTTATTTTCTCTCTTTCTATTTCTTAGTGCTTGTTTTGGATTAATGATGAAGATTTTTACAATTTTTCTAAGCAAGGATACTTAAGTTTTTGGCAGCCCATTGGTAGGTGCGGTCAAGATAATGCTTAATCAAATAACATAAAAATAATTGTTGGGATTGGGGGATAGGCCAGCCAAGCTATTACCTAACTACAGACAGAAAAAAAAGACTTTCTATTCTTAAGTAAACTGGTACCTTGATCAAACTTTACCATATTATTAGATCTTGATCAAACTTTACCATATTATTAGATCTGGATCAATGTTTACAATATTACTAGAGGGTCATCGGGCTGATACAGGTGGTTTACTCTTGAACCAGTGTAAAAGCTTAAATGAAACAGGACACTGTTGTGCTGGTATGAGACGCTTTAGAACACAACAGGTGGCGAGGGTGCTTTATTCTGTCCTTGTCTACAGTAGCATACCCGTACAACTGCTGTGTAACCCTACACCAACTTATTACGGTCTTGTCCATGAAACAAAAAGCCTTATCAGCTGACATACTACCCAATTTAGTCGGTATACTTTATACTAGTATGCAAATCATAAACAATCTATAAACAGAAATAGGTGGGTGGCTCTGCTCTTCATAATCTAAAACAAGAGATATCCTTTAAGAATGTGGACTTAATAGATAAATGCAGAGAGGGTGGGGAGAAGAATGGAAGGTAGAGGGGGCCAGAGACAAGGAAAATTCCAACGCACCTGTGTTCTGCAAGCATCTCCATAAGTTATACCTGCCAGAACTTCAGAGATGGGTCCAGGGTGCGTCTTATCCCCAAAACGCTCTTGCCTAATCTGAAATTCAAAGAGTAGACAACATCCTCGTTGGTAACATTATAACACTTCTATTCATAGTCTCTCTGCCATTAAGGATGAGGAATTAAAAATTCATGCCTTTTGCCACTGCGGTCCTGGCACCAGCTGCAAGGAGCATGTGGCATGAGTGCTAAATGCCTCGTTCTGTTGGATGCAGGTGTGACCTCATCAATTTTTCATTTCTGGGTAATATGGTTACGGAAACTTCACCGGCAGACACTCTTTGGGACATCTATCAAAGATGTCAGAATGACAGAACATATAACATAGCACTAAGAAGACGCATAACATAACACAAAGAGGACATTGAATAGTGATACTAAGGAGGAGAGATTTAAGAATGTTTAAAGTTCTCACAGCAAATTTTTGAGGCTTGCTAAGGGTCTGCTGTGTGTAAAATGATCCTGGGTGGGAAGGGGTCGGGGGCGTGAGGAAATATACACCCATCCGCTTCAACCTACCATAAAAATACAAAAGTAGTAAATAGCACAACTTAAAAAACTTTCTTGGGTGAACCCTCCCTACATGTGGAAATGGCTCCCTAAATGGGTAGTCCGCTCCCTACAAGGGGAGAACCCTACCTACGTGGGGAGTCCGCTTCAACGAATCCAGGGCAACACCCACTGATACACTTTTACATTATCTTTTTTTTTTTACCACTTTTTCTATAACATACCAGATACATCATTCACTCCTCGGAACACCGAATTAGGGAAAGGCGAAAAAATGGGAAAGAAGTGAGAGGAAGGAGAAAGTGGTGACAAATAACAAAAATAAAACAATCAATCAGAAATAACAGTGTATAACGTCATCAACGTACAGTTTAAACCTTCTTCTTGTACTCCTTATGATCTTGTCCCTGTCTTGCAAACTGTTGTGGATCAGTGATAGCAACTGCATCACCACTCTTGGGGTCCTTGTCACCTACCCACTGTGAAAAATGTAACCAGAGAGAAGAGTTGTGGATGACGCATAATCACTGGGTTTCCATTTGGCCTGTTTCCTACAAGATTTCTAACCGCAGGAGCGTAGCCAGGGGGCGAAGGGGGAGACCGCCCCCCCTCGATTTTTTTTTTTTATGATATCGAAGTTTTATAGCAGCTGTTATAAGAGGTTTTAATATTTGTTCACCAATAAATTAACTGTGTCTGAATTTTCGAAAATTCCCAGACCAACATTCTTCATCATACTTCCCTCTACTCGTGCAATTTTGACCGGTCTGTTAGGGGTTGAAGGTTTTTTTTCTATATTGGTTGTCCATAGATGATATTTTGTGCAACATTATGGGCATATTTGAGGTGAATTTGTTTATTCAAATTCTGAACAAATAATGGGCTTTAAAACCTCAAAAAGTGGGGCTGACGGATATTGTGGGCCGTTACGTAGTATTACCTACAAAAGCAGTGTTCATCTGGTTGGTCATTTTCAAGCCTGAGAAGTGCCATTTTCGGTGATCTGGGGGCTATCAAAACCAGAAATTTTCTTGTACGCTGCGTGCAACCGATGGTGGTGCTCCGCTTAGATAGTAATATACAAAATATCACAAAGCGCGAGAACAATTTGGGGGATGAAAGTTGCTACGCGCCTGCACCCAAGCAAATGTACCCCATCAATATTTGAAACAAATCACCGCCCCGGATCACATTGTCCAGAATGGTGACAATCCCGCTTCCCCCTCCCCCCCAACAACCCTTCTATCCCTGTTCTCCCTCTGAAAAGATCAAACATTCGCTAAATAAATAGCAAACAAAGGATGACTAACTTCTGATAATTCCATCTGTAGGGCATTTTAGATCTAGATTTTTTGTTTCTGGAAAGTGCTAAAATCAAAACATTTTCATCACCTTGGCAAGTGCCTGTTCGATGTCTTGAATTGTCAAAGTCCCCAAATTGCCCAAAATTAAGGATTGTGTCGGGTGATTCTGTCAAACGAATGATGTGCCTACCACCAATTACATGTCACTACTACTCAGGTGTATCTTCGTCTTGTAGCCCTCGTCTTCCCCTTTCTCTCCCCAGTTGGCGTACTTTTGAGCTACCTCCACCTTGGAGTATGTGTTTGGCGTGTTCAGCCATTTCGTCTTCTCCTCTGCCTGCCTCCTGTTCAACATCTTGATCGGTGACTCGTATCTGCTCTTCTCAAATTCGTTGTCGTAGATGTAGATGAAGTTGGTGGAGGCTGCTGGGTAGGCGACGTCGCTCTTGGGCTTCAGTTCGTGTCTCACAAACGGCTGGCCGTACACGTTGCCTGTTATGTAACCCTGTAACAATTTAAAAAGTTCCTGTGATCAAATTTTTGTGCTGGTTGCAGATCTAAGTCACTCTTACATCTAACATCAGCAGCACAACATTCCTCCATCTTTGTCTTCTTTGCTGTTTTACTTATGAAATGATTACATATCAAGTCTTCCACAAGTATCTCTTTGAAAATCTCACACATTCGCTGTCTTTGGTGCATTCAGGACAAACTAATTGGAACATTCCGTTTCTATGCCATTTCCATGAAATACTGCACAATTTTGGATGCAGGTGATCTTGAAAATATTTTCAAAATGGGTGGGGTGTGCGACAGATCACTTGTAGGGAGCTTCATGAAGTTCCCCAAACCGATAAAGTTTGGATTATGTTCAATAGCGTATGAAACCATTCTGATTATTAAGTCAAGAGCTTGCCAATACTATATATATATATATATATATATATATATATATATATGACTGAACGAAGCTACCTGCTTATCCACACTGACTTCCTACAACTCACTTCTCACTGAATTATCTCACTTAATAAAGCGTATTAGCTTGGTACACATATGATCAAAAACCTCATACGTTAACTAGCGACGCCATCGGTTGGCAATTAGCATAGTAAATGCTTGCTATGTCTGCCCAGATCTTTAAATGCAAATAAGGCTAGTTGGTCTGCTGCACAGACATTGCAGGCCAAGTGAGTTGGAATTTTTGCATTTTGAAATCTTACCATATTGTCCAAATATCTCATCATGGCTTCGAACTCCAGTTCACCGACCTTCAGTTTGTGTCCTGTCTCACTGACCCCACCTGCGTCCTTGGCAGTCCCTTCGCCGACCTTGTCTCTGACTTCATCCGGTAGGTGGATGACATTATCCAGGCCTACGGCATGTATCTGTCATGAATAATTACATACGGTAAAGCGTTTGAATGCAGTTTGTTGTTACATTATCAAACACAAGTCTTACGAGCGACTCTTTAATCTCTCTTATTCCTCCTTTGTCGTTTCTTGTCGCTGACGTTGCTCTGCTGGTCCTAACACTACTAAGGAGATTCTTATATTTGTCATCTTGTATATGCCATCCGAGGAATGAAACTCAACAATTTCATATAAGAGGACGACAACATCCTACATGATTTGCCGAATAAACCATCCGTTTGGCGTTCATGCTCAAAAATACAAGACCCACTAAAGAGTCGTTTTTAGCTTAAATCCGGTTTGAACTTTCGTCCTTTTGATGAAACCTTTGAATCCTTCTCAATTGAAGCATTTTGTCTTCCATCTCTCTGTCAAGGGACAAAAGAGCTAAATACTGCCATTACAGAACAAACACAGAAATGCACTTCTCCTTCAACAGGCAAATATTTGAGCAACTGTCTGTCTGGGCAATAATACTTCATTTGTTCCTATCCAACAACAAAAAATTGTCTGTCAACAAAACTGGACCAAACTTGGCTATGTGATAATTTGCTCTTTAATGAACAAAAAGATGTCAACTTCTCTATGGTGGATATAACCAATGCCTGGATTCTGCAAGGCACCTTGATAGCAAATAGGCAAAAGCATTATGTACAATATGTATGAGGTACAATAGAAGCATTGTAACACTATCAGGAAAACGGAAGTTTGTGTTTATAAGCCTTTTCTCCAAACAATTTGATACAGAATCCTGTGGACGCCTGCGGGCGCAAGCTGAGCTCATCAAACTTACAAAGACCCTCAGGAGCATCCCAGCTTTCCTTTCATGATGTTAGTGTCATCACATTAGTATTTATAATACGCTTTCTGGCCAAGGTGAAGTGCACAGGAGCGGCAGTATTTGAATATACCGCAGAGGATCGAAAACTGAAGCCTTTCCAAAATCTCATCGATCATATTCATAGACTTACTGTTTTAGTATTCTGTGCTTAATACTCCCTTTTGAATAGATATTTATTCCTCTTGAATGTTATTCAACTTTTATTAGCAGATTGAATTTGAGTTAGCAGAAATAAATGTTTTAGTTTTTGAGTCGGACTAAATTTATTCCAGTCCTTGCAGCCCGACTGAACTTTATTAACATTAGGCTGAAACTTGGAGGAAATAAATTTTATCCCACAGCGATAGGCCTAGGCCAAATATCCAATAATGAATGTTCAGAACTTGCTGCAGTTATCCAAGAATATGGAAAATATTGTTGACCCATCGAAGAAGACCAAGCCTCAAAAATGTGTTATTTATTGGATGAAAGATCAACAAGTTAGTACAGAGTCGGTGATGGACAAAGAAAATGCAACTGAAAATGCAGTCTGCTTGATAAAGTGGAGAGGAAAGGGGCCGTATTCTAGAAAAATCATCAAAATAAGTGGTATGTTGACCTTTTTTCTGTTTCATTTCTATGTGTAATCATTTGAAACTTTCTGACAGTGGCACAATAACCAAGTTCAACTTCTAATTTTCTCCTGTCTTGTGCCACGATAAACAGCATATTTGCAGTTAATAAAGTTAATAATCAAATTAAAATAAGACAAGGCTACATGTGTAGTATATTTCTTGTTTAGGCCTAAACTTATAGGGTTACTACAGTTAAGCTTATTCTTATGGGTGCATGGGGCAATGCCTATGTTTGGTAATTATTTGGACATTCAGTACTTGGATTTTCCTAGTTTTACCTAGTCAAACTTCACGTTCAAATCTGACGTTTCTCTTACCGTACTACAGAGATTTTACTTACCATTGAAATAGCGTTTTAAAAATGCAAAACATTTAAGTGTTGGGCATGCAGGGTTTAATGTGATTACATTTCTGTTTTTCATATGTGGTTATATGCAAGGAGCCAAATTTTTCATCATTTTAATAATTATTACAGGGGGGGGGGAGGGCTAGTAAGGTTATATATAAACTTTGTGACATGTTGTAAGACATGTGTAAACATGCTTGCTTGCCAAAAAAGTGGGGTCTAAACCCACCCATCTCTCTCCCGCCTTGCGACGTCCCTGTATTATGCACTGAATATTATATATTATATTTTCCGTTTCTGGTGGGTGGTTATTGTGCCAATGTATATTTGTGCCCTATCATTATTAATTATTTCTATTTGTTTTATGTTCAGAGTACATTCACAGTATGTGTGGCAGAAACCAGTGGACAGAGCCACAGCCACAAGAGATTAACAAACGGTTTGCATACAAGTGCACGAATGCTCCAAGATACGTGAAATTGAAGAAGCTGTATTTTATTTTTGTTTTGTTTTGTAATTTTATAGTTGTTGAATAAAAAAGGAGACTTCAGAATTCTGGTTATTCTCATTATTTGTTTGGAGAGTTTTAATCAATAACTAGGACAACAAGCTGGCCAATTCCTAACTCTCCTTACTTGGAACTGATTAGCATACAAGTATTCAATAAGTATTCGAGTAAGTATTCAGAAACCTGTTAAGCCTTCATAAAATAACTAATTAGCATACAAGTATTTGAATACTAGCGAATAAGTATTCGAGTAACTATAAGTATTCATCAGAGCCGAATTATTTAAATTAGCAAATACTTATATGTAAATGAGCTAATTAAGTATTCAGATAGCTATTCCAAATCTACTCGAATACCTATTCGAATACCTATTTGAATACCTATTTGAATACCTAATAGGTATTCGAATACTTCACTCATTTAAATATTTTGGCTCTGACGAAGGCTTATAGTTATTCGTATTAGTATTGGAATACTTATTTTGTACTGTGTGTTATATGGTAAATTTTCTGAATACTAAGGAAATCTTTGAATACTTTTTGAATACTTATCGTGTTAGGTAAGGGTAACTTTATTAGAAGGCAGATAATACGCTTTGTAATGACCATTGTTTGTTACCCAGACTCGACAAAAAAAAACACACACACACCGATTGATAAAATTGTAGGTTGACAAAACCCAGACAACCAACTCTTGATGCTGCAGGGAGAAGAGAGGACCAAGTACTCCCATTCCTGCCCATCAACACCCCCCACTTCCCCCACCACTTGAAATCCTAACCCACTAGTAAAGTGTGTTGCTGAACCTTCAAGACATACAAATAGAAAACTCAATTATGACTTTCATGAATGATCTCTAAGGGAAATTTTCCCACAGTTTCAACTGGTAGCTTTTCTAAGGATTTACATTAGCCAAAAGACCCTGGTTTCCAAGGTCAATAATGAAACACATCTCCCAGGTGGGTAACCTTGCCCTTGGGGTCAGACATCAAAAAGAATATTACGGGAACTTTATCGCTGAATGTCAACATTATTAGTGCACATACATGTTAGAAAGCAAACATCCCCTACTATGCCTTAATCCAAATCCATAAATCCGATTTGGAGTAGGCAAGTCGCATCAAGACTAGCAATTATTCCAGTCAAACATACTTTTCAACCGCTGTTATTTTCTTTTCATTTCATGGAGCAGGCTTTGCTATTGCGGGGGGCTTTCTGCTGTTACTCAGAGCCTAGTTTGACTCAGGAAATAGCAAACAAAAGTTTGTACAGAAGCGGAATCTTCGGGAGTGGAGAGAGTTGAGGAGAGTACTGTAATGACTACATATTGATACAGAAGTAGACTATGCTAATGGCAAAATCAAGTTCAGTGTAGGCTAGGAGATACAATCATTCCCAAGACAATAAAAATCCCAAATTGATTATATTGTTTGGAAACAGTTTGAAAATTTCAGATAACTTTTCTCAGAGGAGAGGGTCATAACAAAGATTAACTCAATCCATACCATTTACTTTGTGTTTCGAGTTGACTAATCTTGTCCATTTTCAACCCTAACCCCCTCCCCCCCCCCTTAACCCATTCCCGGCTCTTTAAAAAACAGCTTAAAAAAGGAAAACTCTGTAACTTTCACAGGTCTCCAAAATATTCTGAAATGGAGGAGAATGAACAAACTGTAACATAACCAGAAAACATTTGGCCTCACACTGCTAAGTTTTACAAGCAATCCGACCACGTTGGACCAAGTCCAGTTAATTATTTACCTGTATCTCACATGCTGCTACACAGTTGAGGGCTAGGAAGTACGCCTCCTCTATGGACCCACCACAGCAGACGATACATGGTTACGCAAGAATAGGATCTTGTTTTTGGGTCCAGGGGCCCTGATGATTTGATCCTTCTGTTCCTCCTCGACCACGATCTCCGTGTAGTCATAGTATAGAGATCTCACCACAAATCAAGGCATCTTGACTGATCGGCAATAGGCCACACTTCATAGTTGAGACCTGTCAAGATTCAAAGCAAAAAATTCAAAATCCTCCATATTCTATGACATCTTTGCTTTTAACGATTTGCTTTGGTCAACAACTTGCAGGAAGGGTAATGCTAGGCAAACATATTGAATATTCAAAGAACATTTAAAATCCTCCATAATCTATGACATCATTGCTTTTAAGGTAGTTTTTTTTCTACTTTTTCTTTTCTTTTATGTGGTCAGCAAATTTATAAAGTCAACCAGGTATTAATCAAAACAAATCGAAATGTGACAAGTCAAGCTAAAGATCTTAAAAAAAAGTGATCAAAGTCCAAGTAAAGAAAAAAGGAACCTGCTCTAAGAATCATGAAAGTAATTATAAAGGTGGATACTCACAGCAGCGGCTGCCGAAGTGTGCACATGTTAAATGCATTTAGTACCTGGTCTGGATTTATTATTATTATTACTATTGCTTTGGCAGACTTTTAACTTTGAACACTATCTATCAATATGTAGCAACTGCTTTGAAGTTGATGAGAAAAACATCTTTTGGCCGAGAAGCATCCAACATTGGGGTTATTCCACTCATCTCCAGAAGTTATCTGTTGATCCCAAAAAAATCCCTTAGTACATTGTTGCCTTTAAATAAAACAGTGAGTTACTTAATTATTTAGATTACACAAAAGAAGGCAAAACTATATCAAGAAAAGAATGCAAGACAATTGATCAAGTTAGCCATTAGCTAGCATTTGAAAGCAGTAGAGAAGACCAGCATATGCAGAGAAGTCTCCTTGATAATTGAAACAAACACTGTTGTTCTATAACTCTATAAACACTACCTGGCAATTGATTGGACATTGTTTATATGTTAAGGATTGGGTGGTTAGAGAAGTCTGGTTGCAACATCCAAGGAAAGGGGGTGGGTGGGGGGAGATATAGTATGGCAAAGGAAGGCAGAACTCAGTTTTTCTCTTTAAGCGCTGGTATTTTGTTCCCCACTAGCAAGCTCTACATCAAAAAATAGGAGGAAAAGGAAAACAAATGTGTAATAAACAATGCTTGATAAAATCATAAACTAGCTTTAAATGTTGGAACACTCTTTTAATGCTCAGAAAATATTAAAGAGTGAATGGCTCCTTTAATATTAAGGAGTAGAAGGCTCTTTTAAATGCTTATTGATGCAACCCACAATGCATCTCATGTCAAAAATTAACCTTCTATTCTAAAAATCATGGCTATAACCGACATATGATAAAAAAAAATAAGATATAAAATCTTAAATTTGTCCAAAATCCATAACCATCTAAAAAAATATTTGATTTGTCAATAGATGATAGCTGAAGGGATTCAATACAGCTTATTTATTACAACTCTAAGTGTACATATGACCAACTAATCCCAATGCCATGGAATACTATTATGTACCAACGCCAACAACAATATGTACACAACAGTTACCTTTATCGAACACATGGACACGGCCATCTTATACTACAAAAACTTGTGATAAAACTGAGGGTGCTACTGGCAAATACCGCAGAATATGTACAACCTATCTAGCCTTATGCTGTCTACCAACAGAAATCACCTACAATATAAAAATGAAATGCAAGCAAATATGAATACTTGTAACGTCTTCGTTCACATACTGAAATAATTATTCCATCTAGTACAGTAGTAGCAGGCATATCACATAATATAACACATGCTTGGACCTAAGATGTTTAAAAAGTAAGGAACGAACTTACCTGATTGTACCTGGTCTCCATAGCTGCCCTCAGCATACACTGCAAACGTACATTTTCTGCAACACCTACCTTCACGTCAAACTACAAAAAAAGCATCATATCAGTCAAAATCTTAGAAAAGTTACAAATGAAACATGTTATTACCTCATAGAGCTTTTGATGATAAACTGACGCAGGGAAAGTTAATTAAAAATAACTGATATTTTTGGATATATACATAAATCTTAGAAAACCACGTTGTCAATGGTCCTAACCACAAACTTTTTCAGGTTCCTTACCCGCAACTTCCTGGAGTTTTGAAGGCTGAAATTGCAAATAAACTAGTGCATATCCCTACACCAGTTTGAAGGGTCACATTGCAAATAAATTAATGCATATCCCTACACTAGTTTGGAGGGCTGAAATTGCAAATAAACTAGTGCATATCCCTACACTAGTTTGGAGGGCTGAAATTGCAAATAAACTATTGCATATCCCTACACTAGTTTGGAGGGCTGAAACTGCAATTAACTTAGATATGCTGACGACACTACCCTACTTGCAAGAACAACAGCAGAGCTTCAAGACCTTATTGAAAGAGTCAAGCAATCCAGTGAGGAATACGGACTGTACCTCAATGTTAAGAAGACAAAGGTTATGATATGTGGAGGAAAGAATGACCATCATATTCAAGCTGATGGAGAGGATGTTGAAGTAGTCAACACTTTCAACTTCCTGGGCTCTCTGATTGTGGATGATGGTGGATGCTCACAAGAAATACGACGGCGTCTCGCCATGGCTAGATCATCTGCTATAAACCTCACTGACATATGGAAAGACAGAGGGATCTCAAGGAACACCAAGATCCATATAATGAATGCTTTGGTCTTTCCAATCGCTACATGCTTTTGAAATGTGGTGTTGGAGGAGGATGCTGAGATAATCATGGAAGGAACGTAAGTCAAATGTTTTTGTCAAGAACCAAATTGGAGCGAAGGTTACCTTATGTCAGAAGATAGATAAGAACAAGCTGCAGTATTTTGGACACATTTCTAGGAGAGAAGGTGACAACTTGGAGAAGATCATTACCCAAGGTCATGTTGAGGGTCAACGAAAACGTGGTAGGCCAAAAGTTCGATGGGCTGACGGGATAAAAGAGATCACCGGCATGAACATCTGCGCAGCTCACCGATACGCCCAGGATAGAAGTGGTTGGAACGTCATCATCAATAGGGTCACAAAGGGTCAGTCATGACTCATAGGACGACGACGACGACGACGAGTGCATATCCCTACACTTGTTTGGAGGGCTGAAATTGCAATTAACTAGTGCATATCTCTTACATATAAATAGACCTATATCAAAAAGCCCAATCCTTGAGATCAATTTTAAGTTGGTCTGACTTCATGAAGTCAAAAAATTGGATAACCAACCGTTATTGGATAACCAACCGTCAACCTGTTAACACTGTTCCTTGAGGAGCTCTTATATTTTCTACTTTCTAATGATCTCCGAGGTTAAATAGAGTGTGGTTTTCACTACATCATTGCAAATTGTATTATTTGAGATACTAATTGAGACAATTGATATTTAGCAGAAAATTTTATTTTATTCAAATTTTGGAATACTTTTTCCGCTGGAGATCTCGGCAATGACGTCTTGCGACGTTCATTAGCCTACAAGATTTTTAGTACGGATTCTGTGACAGTGGAGAAATTAAAGGAGTGTAGCATCAGAGTTGCTGACAGTTCATATAAAGATACTGAGATTTTGTATGCTATCATGAATGATGTTGGTAGAGATGGAATTGCAAGTTGTGTGAAATCTTTGGGATGCTGGATTATCACATTAAAAGCAAAGAAACAAGCTGATCTTATTTTGGACAGTGGACTCCTCGTGAATGGGAATCAGTTTCTACTGGTGTCAACAGAACGTTCCTAACAGTTAGTGTTTTCGGAGTACCTTCATTCATACAGGACAAAGATCTAACAGGAAAACTTTGTGAGTATGGGTGTAAAATAAGAGGCAAATGGAAACGAAAGACCTTCCCCAGATTCCCAAATATCGAGAACGGAATACAATATGTACAGTTAGAACTACCTGAAGAACACAAGAGCTTGCCTTACGCAATTAGAATTAATGGGATTAATATGAACTTAAAAGCACAATGGTCAAACTAAAGTATGCAATCTGTGTTTGGAAAGCGATCACATCAGGAGAAACTGTCCTAACTACAAATGTAAAGTTTGCGATGTCCAAGGGCACCGGGAAGCTAATTGCCCAAAGGTCAGATGCTTTAAATGCCAAGAACTTGGACATAAAAGCTTTAATTGTCCTGAGAAGTTTGAAGAGTATCGCCATGACAACACAGACGCTGGCTCGACCCTAGATACACATGAAAACGAAACACAATATCAGTCTGAGGGATTAGTTACTGGGTCAGTTGAACAGGACGATCACGCTATTCAAGAAGCTATCGAGGTCAGGGCACAGAAATCCGAACAAAACACAGATTCAACAGCAAAGAAGAACAATAACGAGAACTCCAGACACCCGAGTAATCCTAACCAGGAGTCCAAGAAAACCCAACAACAACAGCGAACTGAACAAAAGACGACATTGCCAACACAAAAAGTAGTAGAACAACGGAGAACACAACCGGAGACTGGATCTCAGCGGATGGAGGGGGCAAGCACACAAAGGGGAAACATCCAACCCCACAAAAGGCAAATATCCCTAGATGCTTTCAAACTATCAGACTAAAGAAGAAAACATTTATTCCTAATCTCAGCAGAGCGAGAAATGTCAGAACAAAGGATTCTTCAGCAGAACCTATGCAAAGATGATGGCGTTCATGTTATACTTTTATTTATTTATAGCGATGCAAGCTGCAAAATACCTTGAAACAGGGGAGGAAGCTATCGCATGCAATTACTACGATATTGTTTCATACAACAAGATGTCTAGCGAACACATATTGTCTTTATTCCACCATAATAGTCGAAGCCTTAACAAAAACTTAGACGACATAACTACATTTACGTCTCTATTGAAGGAGGATTTCTCTGTCATTGGATTTACCGAAACCTGGCTTACTGCAGATATATCCCCCCTAATCCATATCAATAACTATACGCTTGTTGAAAGGCATCGTCCCGAAAGGAGAGGTGGCGGTGTTTGTCTATTTGTTAACAACGATTTAAATTTCAAACTCAGAAACGATATAAGCATTTTCAATCATTCTGTCAATGTTCATAGAGGTTGACATAACATCAGCAATGAAAAATTATACCATAGGCGTAATTTATAGGCCTACAAAAAGTTCACTGCATATTTTTCTGACACACGTAAACAAAATTTTAACCCAACTCCCGAATGAACGACATAGTGCATACATTATGGGTGATTATAATATTGATCTTGCAGATTAAATCTGCTGACTTTTTAAACTTACTTTATGCCAGTGGATTTTTTCCTACTATTACCAAACCTACCCGTGTGGGTTGCACTTCTGCAACTCTTTTAGATAATGTTATAACCAATGATGACTGCAAACTAATAACTGGTATCTTTGTAACAGTGACCATTATCCATTATTTCTCCAAACTGCCATACACAAAAGTAGGCAAAGGGGCCCTATGTATGTGAGGAACTACTGCAAAACAAATGTACAGAATTTCTTCTCAACAATCCGAGATGCTTCTTGGGAAAATGTTTCATCCCAAACTGATGCAAACATTGCCTATTCTATGTTTTATAACAATTTCAATGCCATATATAATCAATGCTTTCCTGAGCAATGCGTCACCAAATCTAAGAGACGTCGAAAGAGACACCTGTGGATTACTGCAGGTATTCTAGTTTCTATCAAAAGAAAAGATAAGCTATTTAAAAGACATATTAAGAACCCGTCTGGTGTAAATAAAACTATTTATTCTCAATATCGCAATAAGCTCAATCATGTTATCAAATTTTCTAGAAAATTATATTTCAACAATAAATTTGATAATGCGAGGAGTAACCCAAAAGGCACATGGGATACCATTAACCAACTACTCCATAAAGGTCGTATAAAACAATCATCGTATCCCTCTTTTTCAAGGATGGTGACAAAGAGATTAACACCGACCATGACATTGCTAATAAATTTAATGACTTTTTCGTCAATCTGGGGCCATCACTGGCAAGTAAAATCAACCACAAACATAAATCACAGGAATCTGTGAACATTGATGTTAACACTCATTCCATGTTTTCTCATCCTGTCAGTGAGGAGGAGTTGTTAAAAACAGCAGCCTCTTGCATGAAACCCGATAAAGCAGCTGGATACGATGATTTTAAGCCTGGTATTGTAAGACAAATTATCCTATTTATTACCAAACCATTAACCCACATTTGTAATTTGTCGTTCAATACCGGTATTTTTCCTGATATGCTAAAAATTGCCAAGGTCATCCCTGTCTTTAAGAAAGGGGATTCAGAAAACTTTGAAAATTATCGACCTATATCACTATTATCATGTTTTTCCAAAATAGTTGAAAGGCTTATGTATAATCGTATTTTTAACTTTATTTCAAAATATAACATTTTATGCCAGGAACAGTATGGATTCCGTCCTGAACACTCCACTGAGCTAGCACTAGCTGATGCCATTGACAATTTGTATTGTAATCTTGACAAGAATAGTACCTGTGTCGGGGTTTTCCTGGACCTCTCAAAGGCCTTTGACACAATAGACCACACAATTCTGCTTAATAAATTACACCGTTACGGCATAAGAGGAACCCCTCTTAATTGGATCGACAGTTACTTAGCAAACCGCTACCAATATACATCCTACAAAAATGCTCATTCCCAACCGGAGAGAATTCAATGTGGTGTGCCACAAGGCTCTATACTTGGTCCATTGCTTTTTATTCTATATGTTAATGACATTACCAATGTTTCTGATAAAGTTAAAGTTGTTTTGTTTGCTGACGACACAAATATTTTCTTTGTATCACAATCGAGAACTTTATTTCATATTGAAGTATCAACTGAATTAGACAAGTTCAGCGACTGGTTCGCTGGCAACAAATCATCATTGAATATTGATAAAACAAACTATATAGTTTTTAATACTTCTAAAAATTTTACATGGAATGCTGATATTACTATGGGTAGTAAAAGACTACAACAAGTCAATAGTACTAGATTTTTAGGCGTATATATAGATCATTAACTTAAATGGTGTGACCACATTACAACTGTCTGTAAAAAAGTTGCAAAAAACACCGGTGTTTTAGCTAAGCCTAAGCATTATCTGCCACAACACATATTAAAGATTCTCTATCAGACATTAGTCCAGCCACATATTACGTATTGTTGTAACATATGGTCTGGTACTAGATATACCAATCTGAATCCCATTTGTATTACACAGAAGAGAGCAGTCCGCCATATAACACATGCCAAACCACGGGACCATACAAATCCTCTTTTTAAGCGTTTTAAGTTGTTAAAAGCTGATGACATTATTAGGGTTAACCTTGCTACATTTGCTTATAAGGCATGGAATGGACTGTTACCAAATGCTTTTTATGACTACTTAATATGTAACAGTGATATTCATCATTACAATACCAGATCTTCAGGCAATGCACATTATAACAGGTATAATTCTACAATGGGGATGTTATCACTAAGGGCACGTACAATCAAAACATGGAATTCTCTATCAGACAATATTACAAATAAACCTTCTGCAAAATCATTCAGAAGAAACTTTATTCAAAAAATTATTGCATCTTATTAATTGAACATGTTCATTTTGTCTTATATATTTTGTTTTCTTTTTACAGGGAGTCCTCTACTTTGTTAAGCCATCTGAAGGTTTTTTAGAGGACTTCCTATCACATTGAATATATTCACGTGATAAACAAATCAAATCAAATTTGTGAATAGGACTGCATAATGCAATTTTAGTCTAGTATGTTAATTATTTAATGATGTCTATTTTCCTCAAGATGAGCTTCATTCTCAAAAGTTATACCTGTACTTACATTTTATGCCTTTGTTTGCTAGCTGGGTCATCTACTTGGTTATTTTTCAGTGGAACAGGTGTCACTTAACTGTTTCTTCTCCTCTTTACTGCTTGCATGTGTTCCTCTCATTCCTAAATTTGTCCATCAACTTCATGCTCCAGTAATCCTGTTTCAAAAGGAATTATAAATAATATCGAATGCTCTATGTTCACATACTGGGTAATCACCAATCACAATAAATCCCATTCCAACCCCATAGCTTCACGCACACACACATCTAATCAAATACACACACATGCTGTTTGAAAGCCGTTATTTCCTATTCACAGTTGGTTTGGTCTACCAAACATACTCTGAAACTCTCTACAAAGACAACGATGCACAGAGCTGACCCTGGCAACCTAGGATAAGGAATTATATTTTACCCAGCCCAGACACAATAGCATGTACATATAAACATTACTTTCTACAGGATGAGTGCCAGGTATGGATGCCTTTCCCAGGAATGGGTAGCCCCCGCTGCCTCTGAGTAGTGGGCAGTTTAAGTGCAGCTCGTAGATTGCTCAACAGCATGTCTCTTCCCAGTCCTGTGGTCAGTACACTACAACCAGCTTGTACCTACATGTAATGAAGAAATTAATCAAAAATAATATGGCACAAAAGAGGGTTCTAATTAAGAAGACTCTGCAACTGCATGGCCTCTCCAAAGACTTTCCAATTCAGGCAGAATATGATCATCAATATCACAACCCTCTAAGTATAATGCAAGAAGTAAGACTCCATTTGCTCCTGCAAGCCAATGCAGAGATGTAATAGTTGCGAATGTCACCATGGATACATTTTTTATTGGTTACCATCACAGTAACAAGTTGTGCTTAATGGGTGAAATGAAAAGAAGAAAGGATCACAAGGTACAAAGTCCAGGCAATGAGGGCTGTTCAGCAAAGATGCCCTATTTCGGAGATGAACAAAATGGTGGAAAGATTTGTGAATCCAAATTACTTACAGGTAAGAATCCACTAATGGTGAAGTGTCTCACAACTGATATTGATGGCAAGGCACGTAAAAGGTTCAGTAGTACAATGGCTGTAACTACTCATTCTGAAAGTGAACTTAACCTGTTAGATCAAGTTCACCTACTCAAGTCACTCCGCAGAGCACTGACTATATTAAAGCAGTATTCTCCTCTGATATGTTCCTGCAAAAACTGTGACTAAGAAGCGCTTGACAATCTTATAAATACCTGGGAGAAACCATCACTGATAAATTAGAGTGGGATGAACATGTAAAACGTGTTCTAGCAAAAACTAATCAGCGTATGTTCCTATTACAGAAGCTTAATTTATTCGGACTAGACCAACTCTTATTTCTCTGTTCTATATTAAAATCGGCAATCAAGACCACTATTACATTCTGTTTAGCCGCGAGGGGTGAAAATACTACTGCTAGAGACATGACCAAGTTAAGTAGACTAGTTTCTAAAGCAAGGAAAGTTTGTCGGTCACATGACCTCAGTTCAGTAGATGAGTTGCTTGTCAGAGTATCACAGAGTAATATGAAGTCAATCATGTCATCCCAACATCCTCTGGGGCATCGGGTAGATTACAGCAATCAAACAGGCAGACTAATTGTCATGAGTTGCTGAACCGAGAGATACAGGCGTTCTTTCTTGCAAAGGGCTATTCTCAATCTTGCCAATGAATTATGTAGGAAATAGGCCAAATATATGTGTCAGAACATGGACATAGTAGTCTTAATTTTTCGCTTTAGGAATCAGATTTTTATGTATTTTCGCTGTATTTATGATTGATTTATTGTCTGTTTTACTGAGATGGACTGAATGCCAATTTTTATGGTCAATAAATTTCTTATATCTGAAATATCAAAAGCGCTTTATCAACATGTTTAGAATGCCTTGCAAAGTACTACAGTGGAAATCATTTATATTGCCAAAAGCATTCATTTGTATGCAAGAGGGGCAGGAAGTACACATTTCCATGTATGCCAAATGCTGCAAAGGGTTCTCTGCTAATATCCCACACTGACAGCAGGAAGCTAAACAAAATATCTGAGACACCCACCTGCAGCAAATGATTATGGTCCACTCGTGTTGAGACTTCCACTCAAAAGCAGATGTCATTAATAAGGCTTTCACTGTGACCAATCCAAAACATAGTACCACACTTTCGTGCATTGGTCAGTACAGGGACTACAGTTCCATACACATAACATATACTGTAATGTGCCTGAAGAGACCATAGCCAGGAAGATGGAAGCTGCAGTATTAAAGGTGAGCTCAAATAGTCCATGTATCCAGACTCTGAAATAGATGCAAAGAAAACAGCAATGTGATGAATTACGTAAGAGAGACAGAGCATACAGATGGAGGAGAGCACAACTCAGAGAGAGAGAGTACAAGCTACATGGTAGAACTAAAAACATAAACCAGTCCAGTATCTATAAGAAAGATCAACTGATTCATGACCAGTTACTCTAGGATGATAAACTACACTGATGATGAAGATGACAATATTTATCAGTGATGCCAGTAATTTGTAAACTGAGTCTATCCACACTCACTGTTATGAGTTAAAACAGTATCACTCAGTCAGGGAAGTAGGCAATCAAGCTGATGACCATAAACTTGGCAAGTGCCATCAAACTTTCAAGGCTCTCTGCTGTGTTTCACTGCAAGATACTGTTGAGAGATGTGACACCTCTTTCCACATGTAGGCTGTTGTGGCATATGTATGAGATGTCAAATGGTTTGGTCCTTAAGATTTCTTTACTTTGCACAATACTTTGAAGAGCATATTTGTCAGAATGTGGAGCCTGCTGCCTCTTCTCTTAGCTGCCAGGGTTAGCATTTTGAAAATAATGCCATATGCTGGTGCCCCTGGCTTACTGATGGTGTAGGCACCTGTCCACATTCTGCATCCCTCTGTGTAACTTGCTGGGGCTGATGTATGTTTTGCCAACTTTTCATTTATGTCATCAGCCCATGCCATCCAATCTTGGTCTGACATTGTAAAGGTGTGAGCTTTCCAGTTCCATATGTCTAAATGTATATAGGCCTAAGCTTATTCTGAATGCAGCTTGGGGCTCAGTTCAGCTGATTCTTACACCACATTGAGTAGTAATATATGCTTTTAAACTTCTGTTGCTTTTGCTCTGCTACACTGCACAGAAGTAGGCTACTCACCAGATCTACAACTTCCCTATCAAATAAGCTACATGTACTACTTAGTGAGTGTAAGTCTGTGATGGTATAAGCTCTGAGGTGATGGGTATTACTTTCACTTTTCCCCTTTGAAGTAGCTGAGAGGTTTTTCACACCTACCCATGCAATCATCCCATTCTTTATCATAAAGTTGAAATTTGATTTCTTCTTGAATATGAAACTTTTTCCTTATTTTAAGTTGCTAACTCTTCAAACTCAACAATTTGTTTCTGTTCTTTTATGGTGAGATCATAGATGTGAGGAGTTCATAAATACTGATTTAGTTTCAGAACCAATTCTACATGTTAATCTTCTTACAACTGTTTAGTCAACATCTATGAGAAAAGGTTTCCTCATGTAAGTGAATGAGGTGTCAATGTTCCAAAAGTTTATTGAACCTTTCTGTCCAGCACATTTTTGGCATTTATATGTAAAATTCCACCTGTTTTCTGCCATACTTCCTCTGTGGGAAATGGTGTAGTGCAACCCTGCATTTCTGTACTGCAAAGAAAGAAAAAATAGGTAACTAAAATCCTGGTTATCAGTACTGAAGGGCTCATTTATTAAAATTACAATTCATTATTCTTAATCGTAGTTAACCATAAACATAGATTGAAAAACAGATCTTGTCTCTTACTATTTTTATAACCAGAACTGCATGTGGATTCCTAACATAGTTAACAATCAGCTACCTGCAGTATTCTGTTCGTAAAGTATTTGTGTAATGCGGCTGAGCAAGAGTCTTTCCAGTAAAGCTGTTGGAAAAGGGAAGACCACTAATGGAGTAATGAAAACAATTAAATGATACCTTAAATAACTGTTGACCAGCTGATAAACATATTTATACTTTAAATGCAATTTTCCCAGATTAGTGATAGTAATATACCTAACATGTGTTCATCCGTGGGTGGGAAAGCAATTGCTTACTCTGTCACTGTGAATTTCCCTCATGCAGTGGCATTGCTGGCACGACTCTTGCTCAATCGTGTTACATTTGCAAAGAAAAAGTTAAGCTTACCTTCTAAAAGGTTAAGTTAACCTTAAAAGTGCTAGTTCAAAAAGGTCAAGAAGGTTGGCTTCTGCAATTGCGTAGGCCTACAGCACACATACTTTATGCTTGACCTTATTAGTTTAGATTAGTTTAGTAAAGAAAAAGGATCAGGAGGGACACTCAAGTCCCCATCAAAGACCCTATAGGAGATGGAAGAAAACTGATGACACAAACGATCAGACCCGATTACAATGCTTAAAGTGCTTGTCCAAAACATTCGTAAACCCATTCACACTACAGTACTTGCGAGTACAATTTTCTCAGGCAAACCATTCCACTCATTCACGACCCTATTAGAAAAAAATTTATGCCAAATATTAATGCTACCTTGTGACTTGTGGAGTTTAAGACAATGACATCTGGTACAACCACTATCAGCAAACATGAAAAAGTCAGTGACTATCAAGATACTTAATAAAGATATCACTTTTATGAAACCTACGTTTGAGTTGAATCTTGGTCTTGGTCACTGCATAATCTAGATCTATGGGAAGACTGTCCATGAACTTGTGTTTGAGTTACTTTATTTCTCTGAAATTTAGTGACTCTAGCCCTGACTCGTTGCATAACTGGTAATAGTTCCTGAAAACTCAACATGAATTGAATATGAACCACTGAATCAAGAACTACTGGAGACTAATAATTCTTCACATCCTTGGCTAGATGAAGTAATGGTTTCTAATACAAACGGTGTACTTTCTCAATCCCATTCTTGAACCATTGGCCAGAAAATTGTGTCCTTTCTGGAGAGAAGTATTGAAGGAGAATCAGACTGATGGAGTGCTATTTATAATAATCCCTCTGCCTAATACAAATACCAAAGTATTTTATTAAAAAATAGTGAATTGCACATAAAGCTCCTAAGGCGACATATTTGCTCTAGGTAAATTTAACTCTTTTCACAACACTTAGGACGACATAGCATAAACTCACCACTTAGGGCGACAATGGTGATTTAGTGTACTTTCGTCGCACTGGACGATTAAATACAATTAACTAGTTAATTAATTTCACATATACATGTCACCCTATGTGAAATTAACTCTTGCCACAACACTTAATAAATTAATCAATTGTGAAAGACATAACACCAGAGATCTACAGTCAATATGAAAAGATGCCTGTATACAGTATTTAAAACTGCTCAATGGGATCATTTCAACTCGAGCTGGATTCTAAACCTGAAAATTTCCAACATATGAATTCTGGCCATTAGCTTACATCACTAATAGTTTCAGAATTTGACTACTGTTCATTTGTCAGTTTATTGAGTTATCGTAATGACAGGCTCTTAGCATTACACTCATAAACACACATACTGCTACTTCACAAAACATTGTGTTACATATTGAAACAATTTTACATAACACAAAACAGCATGGAATGAAAACAATATGACAAAAACAGGGAGTTTGCAGGAACTCACCAGGACTCACAAAAGCCTTCAAGATCTTTGCAATCTAGACACACCTCAAGGTGCCCCTGCATACTCAAGCATGACATATAGCCCTTGTTACTAGGATATATTGGAATTACTGGATATGAGTTTGCCTGACAGTGCCAAGTCTCATTGCAGGAAGTCCACTTAATCTCATTTGTTGTATGTAAGAAGAAGTACCTGGAAAGGAAAAAATAAGTTACTCATTACAACAATGTTGCATTTCTATTGCAATTTCCATTTGTTCCTTTACCCTCTGGATTATCAGGTATAAATGAAAACTTTCATTCAGCTTTCACTTAAAATTATCAGAATTACTATTAAGAGCAACAAACTTATAAATCAGATACAGACTATCATCTAAACCCAGCCTTACAAAATGTGCATCCTCATTGTATTGATGCAAGTTTATCAGTCAGATCTAACTGGTGCCATGATACCTCTTTTAAAAATGACTAATTCCCTGCAAACCTAAGCAAATTCCCAATCAGTTTCAATGTTAAAGGTAGTCTGTATATGCCCCAAATTATAGGATGCTATAATTGCTAGAAGTTTTTAACAAGTTACTTTCATGTAGGCCCTTAGTCCAAATCCAGACATTCTTTATGAACACACAAGATGACTGAATGTCCCCGTGAGGTAAATTTCCTCAAAAGTTGTAATAGAAACAGTTTATAGAATTTTGACCAAAGGTGACCAAATTTGAATATTTGGGCCAACATGGCATAAATTTAAATAATACATTGAAAAGTTCACTTATTTTTTGGGGGGTTGCTTTGATGCTTTTCACAGAACGATCTATATCTCTTACTCATCTAAAAGTTTGCACTGGCTTTGGTTACAGGAAGTGCATGATGATGATGTAAACTACACCAAGGAATTCTAATGCATCCTCCTGTGCAGTTGAATCAAACTCTGGAAGAATCTGTTTCAACCTTGCGAGACAGGAGGCCCATGAAGTTCAGGTTGAAATTGCATGGAAGAGAGCTTTGATTACTTCCATTAATTCAGAGCTATGTCCATCATAGTGTTGAATGATGCTGCAAAGAAGCTATAAAAGAAGGAAAATTTAGATTTGTAGGAAATCTACATCTGACATGGGTGGCTCATCAATATAAGTGGAAAAGTTTAGGGTTGCAGCCTTCATTTGTATCTATTTTTGTTATGATTGCTTGATGTTTCAAAGCACTTTCTTGGAAGTCTGTCACTAGCTTCTGTAGCTGAAAAGTTACTCTCATCAAGTAAAATGATAAACACATCATATCTTAATAACCATTTGTTGGAATATGCTACTGGGAGAAAGGAGTAGAGGTATCATGAACTTGACAAAGAGAGTGCCCATGTTGGAAATCTAGTATATTTGGGGGATAATAAAACTTAAAACCTTCATTGTTGAAGTGAAAATTATGATATTCTGCAATAAGTGCCAATCCTTGCGATGGGGTTGGAACATCACAAAATGCCCCTTGCAATTGTGCCCATATAGGTTGGGATTTTCCCTTCTCCAGGCATAGGAGTTTGTCAAGGATATGGTCCTGGCACAGTAAAAGTCTTCCATTTTTCAACATTTCCAGGTGGGGAGGATCAAGTCACATGAAGTCTTGCACCTCCATAGCTTGCAATCCCTGCCTTAATGAATTTATTTCTAAAGCTGCATGGGTTGTCTTAGGTTACTTACCTTTACAGTAACAGGATTGCTTTGTTCCTGAAATAAAAACATTTAACAATATTTAATGTGACTTTTCGAGCATGGCCAGTGATTTTCCACGATCAAGAAATTCACAATAACATGGATCTATATCCATAAAATAATGAAACGGAAAACTCAATTTGAAATAGAAAACCAGTATTCTTTGCAAGAGTTGGATATATATATGCAATAACTGTGGGGCTGTATTGACCTTGATCATGTTTCTCCCTGTAAGAAGGTAACATATATTGTGAAAGAGAAATATAGAACATAGGTTGGGGTGGGAAATTGTGCAGGGGGGCAGAGGTTTGTTTGGCCCCAAATATGCCAAAAGTTCCAATACGGTCACATTTGGTCAACATTTTAAATTGTTGTCATTACCACCCTGGAGGAAATTTACCTCACTGAGACATTCAGTCATCTTGTGTGTTCATTTAGAATGTCTGAGACCAATCTGGAAATAAGAATCTCAAGGAATGTAATTTTTGAAATCTTCAGAAAAGTGTGCTATAATTTGTTGCCTATACAGACTACCTTTAATTCAAATTTCTTCTATTGGATATTTGAATCATATTCAAACTTGGGCTGCTAACCTCATCTGGTGTGTTTGTACTGATGATACTGGCTGCAAGTTCCTGAAATATAGAATAATTAAATTTATGGATTACATGCAACAGGTATATTCAACAACCTATCACAGCACAGGTCAGCAATTATTTGTGTTAGTACACTGTGGATATGTTCATATGTATATCGATTCCTTTTGTTAAAAAATTCTTTCTTGCAATAAAAAATTTAAACGCTCCGAGACATTTATTGGATATTGAATACAAACTTGCATTTTTTTCTTTGTTAATTAAGGAATATGTTAATACATAGAGGTCATACCAAATTCAAGATCAGATGAAATTTAAGTCGGTCAATATCAGTCCCTATTCTGGAAATTTATGCCTGTATGAGGATTTCTGTGATGAAAGAATCAATGTTGATGAAAGAATAAATGTGACTTCATGCAGTGTTTTACAACCTGTATAAAATTAATACTCCAACCACACATGCAAAGTGCAATGTGGTTCCCAGCTACACCACTCTTTGGGGAAATGGTAATTTGATGGCTGTTCTTGCTGCAAACTCAGTCTAGACAGTGTGTTAGATTATCAACTCAGCCAACTTTGGCCAAGTTCCTGATAATGTCGGCTGCAAGCCAGGAATCTCATTGGGTTGCTGCCACCACCATGAAGATTTAAGCAGTATATCATTTCTCCTATAACAACAACATTGGAATGGTAAAGCAACATTAACGTAATGATGCTATATCGCAATTCCCTTTTGAATTAAGTAATATGTTAAAGGGACATTTTCTTAATATTTAGTTTGTTCAATATATGAAAAATCAACCAAGGTAAAATGCATTATGGTTTCCATGATGTAACATGAGTAATTTGTGTATGCGTTTGTTTGTGTGTGGGGGGAGGGAAGGGGGTTTGCACACACTTAATAGTAATTAAGGCTCTACAAATATTAGAAAAAGCTGGAAATGATGATTGAGATGCAACAAACATGGGCGAAAGTGGAAAATATCTGCCAAGAAAACGAGACGGACCATTCCTGCAGGCTATGAGGTATCATTATGTTAAGTATCAACTCAAATGGAATAAAATTCTTCCGATTCTGTGTTTATAACGAAATTTCAGCTGAACCTTATTTTGTCACACATCTCATCAATATGCAGCAAAATAATAGCACTGAAAACATTGCATTGTGTAACCAACCTGCTCAGCACAATAAAATTTAGTCATACCACATATGGTTGGTGAACAATTGCAGATCAGGTTTTAATGTTAAGCCCTGCCCACTCATTTCGTCGCACGATATCTGCACCAAAAGCAATAACAACCCTCCTTAGCTCGTCATTGCTGCAAGGATCACCTCAAACCAACCTACCATTCTTCAGATTGGAGCTAACAGTTATTAATGTTAAGCTCTGCCCACTCATTTTGTTGCACAATATCTGCACCAAAAGCAATAACGACCCTCCTTAGCTCATCATTGCTGCAAGGATCACCTCAAACCAACCTACCATTCTTCAGATTGGAGCTAACAAGAGAACGTCAGCTAAAATCTATTTTGGTCCCCCCCGTTACAAACATTCAATCAGCAGAATAAACCAGAGATTAAAAATGTTGTAATGGTCAAGCAACATGTTGATACTAGTTTCATGTTAACCCCGCCCACTCATTACCATGCATGATATCTACACCAAAGGAATTAGTTACTATATGTGGTTTTACCAAGTTGATCTGGCAAGAAGCTAATTAGAAGTTGAACATTTAATTGCTGAGTTTCAAACTGACATTACATAAAATTCTCCTCTCGAAACTAAGCAAATAAAATCAAATATTTGAAAACATTTGTCTGGAAACTGGAGTTTTCTAATTAACTTATTCTTCTTTCTTTTATTGTTGACAATTATGTTTCATTTTTTAAAGCCATTGAGTCAAAATTGATTTATTGTGTGAAGACAGCTACAGCCCTTCCCCTCACATAAGCCAGCACAGAACTCATCAAGTTACTGATTATTGTTAAGAAAATTATGGAGGAATCATGCCAATCAACCCCCCTCTCCCAACCACCCCCCTCCCAAATAAAAAGACTGTAAAGGAATCTTACTTGTGTGAAATTCTTTAAGTAAAATGGATTGAATTTCTTCTTCAAAGGAAGGCCTGTGGAACTGTTAATATGTGTGTACAGCCCTTTCTCATTCACAGCCTTGACTCCATATGGCCCAAGCCAAGAGTTTTCGACTTTCCCTCCTCTTCGGGCATCCTTTCTAGCATTCCGGACGAGAACACTTATAGAACCAACTTTGAAGCTCTGAATAAAACAAAATCCAGCATATATACGTAAACATCATATGACAATGTATATGTTGCCATTCATTTAACTACAGTGCAGTTTTCAATGCACAACATAGCATTATGTAATTACCTGTTTTGATTGCTACCTTCAATCAAAATTCTTTTTTTGCCGTTCTTGGGCTTTGCCAATATTTTCTTTTACAAAACCTTTGATTATGTCTTGCGACTGTGACATGAGTTGAAAAACCCTCTCCCGCTGTGCATCGCTGCAGCAGGAGATTCTGGTTGGACAATGGAGTCTTCAATGTCGACTAGTAACAATGGCTCTCTGGATATATGAAGATAATTAACAATCAATTATTCACAACACTTTGTTGACTGAAGAATAAATAAATTTTTATATATTTTATTTTCACTATTAAGACCCTGGAACCATAAATCTGAGTCACATCACATACTCAAACCAGCAGAAATATAAAACAAAAGTATATTCTGTGCTGTTATAGGTCCAAATTGCATACCAGCCCAAAATATGATATATAACTGAAAAACAAAACCAATATCAGTGGCATTAATTGCATGTATCTAAATTAATTGGCATGCTTTTATAGTTTAATGAATGTTCATCTTTTGTACTTGCTGTACTTACTTAGGATTTGTAACTTAAATAGGGTTTGGTCACTTTGGTGGTCCTGGTGGTCCTCTATTTAGCAGTTTTTCCCAGGACCGGGGATGTGTCAAATGAGATTTTATCCTATAGAGGATCAGTGTAGCTATGCAGGATTTTTCCAAACTCTCTTGTCCCTTATTGCTTTTCTCCATATATGACCTTTACAAATGTAAACCTCTATTCAGCATGGTAGGTTTGAATTTTTACAAACCTTCCAATCATAACAACGAAAGGAGAAAGACCTGTAGAACCACGTTTTGCTGTACGGTACCCCATGAGAATGGAAGACCGTGTTTCATCCCAGTCATCTTGGTTTTGATTGACAACTTTGATGAGTGACATTTGCATTTTGCAGAGTTTGGTTGAATCTTTCATCCAGCCCATTGGTCTGTGGGTGGTAGCTGAAGGATACTCTGTGGCCCACCCCTGTCATGTCAAACAGGGACTTGTTCAGAGAATTAACAAATTCTCCTCTTTGGTCTGAGATGACAACTTTCATGCACCTAAATTTAAATAAATGAAAAATTAAACAAGTTGTTAAAGAACTGGTTATGAGTAATGCAGTAAACTATTGGCATCTTCAGAGTGGCCGTGTGGTTTAATCAGGAGATTCTTTTAGCACTTCTTTCAAAACAAGTAAGTTAAGCACTGAGATAACACCTGGTCTTGGATGCACTGACCGTTATCCCACTAACATTTTATTAACATTAACTTATAAAACAACTTCAAGAAATTCCTGTAACCATTTGGCCGCTTTCTGGGTCACAGGTAAAACTGAGAACAAATGCAGGTCTGCATAACTAACTTCAAAAATATGTTATGTAAAGTAAAAACAAAGTAGATGGATATATACCTGGCCATGGTTTCAAACAGAAAGTTTGCAACAGTTTATGCTGTTTTGTCTCTTACAGCAACAGCCTCTGGCCATTTTGAAAAATAGTCACATAGGGTTATGATGTACGTATTTCCATTGATGGTCTCTGCAAGGGGTCCAATCATATCCACACCCACCTAAAAAAAAAGGAAAATAGCATTCAGAACCATACACAATCATACCAACTGATGTTCAAGTGATTTATGTCTGAGTTTTGTAGACAATATACTGCTATTAAGGATTTCCAATCATGCTGAAAAATACGTATTGAAAGTTAACAAAAGATTACTCGATGACTGAATGTGCTAAAAGCAGGTATTCTTACACTGCTAATAAGGTGCGTACAATCAACAATTCTTGTACAGAACAGAATGCTGTATCAAAGTTTGCAAATACTTTTGATACTGGACAGTGAAGCTTTTTTAATTTCAATGATTTAAATTGCATGATTTTGGCTTTTCTTGATTTAAAAGTATTACTGCTCACACTTTTCAGCACAAAGCTCGGTGGCTGTTTATTGCTCTTGTTAGTCTAAACTCTTTGATCTTTTCCGTATCGATCTTCTTAGATTTAATGTTGAATTTTCAGGGCACAGTCCTGACAAACGATATTTTCCAATGATACTGTACTCTTCATCGGTATCCAGCTCAGGAGAAGTCATCTTGTAATATCAGATCGGGCTAAGTAAGTTAACGGTCTCAACTAATGCTTAACCGAAGGCCAGAACAGTGCGTGCAAATATGCAACTACTAAGAATTTGGTGTGCCTGCGCGTTACACATTGAAATGTATTGCTTAGTATAATAACAAGCATGGATTGTGTTTAATAAAATTTATGTCTTGTTGATCACTTTTCTTTGTTTCGAACTTGGAACCTATTAAGAGTTTATATATCTTTTTTAGTAAGGTTATGAATTAATAACATGTTTGTCTACTCATTATTATTGCCTTTAAATGAACAACATATGTTTGATTAATGGTGGAGTGGCACCACCATTAAGAAAAGAACAACTTTTAGAAAATTTATAGATTGTCACACTTTTCTACCATCTTGAATATAATTTCCAGAATAGTTTTAAGGTCTGGTCAATTCTAATTCATGAATTGCAGATATTAATTATATTTCTTTCATTTAGAATAGAAGTTCTGTACTGTAATTTGAAAATTTGCTACCTTTGGCAACCGGGAAACGTGAACAGACCCAATTTTGAGGACGCTGATGTCAAACTCAAAGGTATAACAAACTTTCGTAAAATTTTGAAGACTAGCAGTGAGAGTTGTACAGTAAACCGCGAGAGTTGGCAGGCCTGCAAAACCCTAGCAATATAGTCTTCGACTTAAACGATTTCTGCTGATGTACTGAGTCTAGTCTAAGTCTTAACCCTATCGTTTTAAACTTCAGCCAGTGGCAGTAAGCCAAATTGTATAGGCCTAATGGAGTTTTTGGCTGAAACTGTAACTGTGTAAGGCCTAGCTAATTTAGAACTAGCCTTATGGCTGATAAGTCTGTTAACAAATCTTCAATCAAAGCGTTGTTGCATAACATGCTAGGTGCTTACCCTAGGAGTATCTTAGGCTAAGCCATTACCATCTTCCATATATACTTATTGCAATACAGTACCAACTGACTCGACCTGTTGTTGGCCAAAAAAGGGGATATTGAATATCTACCCCATTTGGTAATGCTACAGTAGGCAGACTTAATGCTCCTCTGCACAAATTCATGATTAAACACACACAGTATTATTTCAGTGGTCAAGCCAAACATGTCTTCAAGCACAGGAAAGTAGTGCTGGCCATTAGATTTAGAGCACTTATGTTTACAATCATACATGTTGACTGGTGAATTAATTAGGTGCACTCAAGGATGAATCCTAGTGGCAGTATTTGGGGTAGTTTATCAAGTAACAAATTCTTAATGCTCGAGTGAATTTGAGAAGGACTGTTTATCTATAGACAGTCTCGGCATTCATGCATAGCATTAGACCTAGTAATATGTATGGCCGTGGCTATTCTTACGACTAGTCGTAACAATTATTTATAAACTATTCTTACGACAAAGGCAAATTCAAGCGCAGTAAAGTAAATAAAGCAACTGCGCATGTAGTAGGGGTACAGTAACCCTAACCCTAAACATAACCCTAAACCTCAATCCTAACGCTTACTCTAACCCTAACCTGAAATTATTATTACTCCTCGTCGTAAAAATAGTACTTCTGGTCGTGAAAATAGCAACTGCGCACGCGTAGTCGGAAATTATTCTTACGACTAGTCGTAAGAATAGCCACTTTGAATACGTATTGCTATGCCCATAGTAGTAGGATGGTGACTTCGAAGTTCGGCCACTTAAGACTTAAAACACCCCAAAACTAAATCTTCTGGTATAAATCATTTGAAAATATACTTCATATGGTGGGAGAATTTTGTTATAGTACGATACACGGCCAAACTTTCTTTCCTGCAAACTGTTTTCACGTTGTTTTCCAAGAAGATTCTTCGTGATTGTGGAACTGGTATTTCTTGCTAGAGTATTGCGAAGTTCGGACGCGCAACCCACAGTGTGGCGATGGTGATAAAATTGGGGGCGCAGTTGCATTTTCAGTAATTATAACAGACTTCATACAGTAGATCTTCGTCATTTTATTGACAAATATGTAAGTAATTTCTTGCACACGGGTCATTTTGGAGAGAAAATAACTGTAGCTTCGTACTTTTTGGTGAAATTTGACTCTTCCTGTAGATTTTCATGGTGAAATCGTGTATTTCTTAAGGGTGGCCGATCTTCGCAGTATGGCGAACTTCGCAATACTGACTATACTAGTAGTAGGCTACTTCTTATGGCCATATTCAACTTCAATTCCTATGATTGAGATACACAGCTAATTGTCTGCATATAGGTCCATTAGGCCTAACTCAGCCCAGCTACAGTCAGACTTTAGAATCTTGGTTACATTGGTTGCATGGGTATAACTACTGTAGGTCTAGGCTAGGCTTGTTATAACTCAGTCGTATATATAACTCAGTCGTAGGCCTAGCCATAGGAAGCCATAGGCCTATGCTTGTTTGCTTTGATCTCAAATAAGTAGTAAGCCAAGCCTAAAATGGAACTAAACAAGAAATCCTGGACTTTATGACCAAAACATGCCGATCTACTCTTACTGTCGTAATACTAGTTGTTGAAGCCTAGCCTAGTACCGAGTAGTAGTAGTGCCTATGGTCCTATGTCTATCCCCACCTCAAACAGCTTGGTAGGCCTCTAGACCGTCATGCAGTTGAAATTTTGTCTCCTAAATCTTTCGTCTTTGTAGAAACGAACTCCATCTCCATTTCGGTGGCTACATCAGGCCGCACAGCAAGGCAAGATGTTTTCTTTAAAACAATACAAAACCATTGTTAGCCTACGCACGTTTTATACAAAATATGTGTTTGTAAAATTGTATGGCAGTGTCGTCTGCACATTTCAATAAAGTTTTTTGATTTAGGGTGGCATACTCCTATTAGAGTCGATATCGATCCGCCCGATTGTTATTCTATCTTGGGAAATATTCCACAAAGCATCAGGAGAACATCTTTTTTGACCCGTTATCAATCTTGATTTTTTTTTTTTTTTTGCGGCTTGCATGTTGAAGAGCATGAATGACTAGAATGTCTTTACATATGTTATGTTTCTTGCTTGTCATCTTAATTGTTTATTTTAAAAACGTATGAAAACAGAAATTAAGTAATAAGATCCTTCAAGAAGCTTTTAAGTGCATGGATGGGAGCTAGGGGGCTGGGGAGTTTTGTAGTTGAGCCAAAATTGGTTCAATTTAAAGGCATTGGAGAGTCGCCCAAAACCACGTTCGGCGAGCTGAAAAAGTTAACTTTCCGTGGCTTGCAAGTGACGATTTGTTCGTGTCGCTACAAAGTGCAGACAGTACAGTACGGTAATGAAACGTGATACCTTGTTATATTTTAGCTGGACCTAAGATGTCCATCGCTGTATTGTCTGTACACTGTGTTGTAGGTATTGACCGCAGCTGTATGCACTGACTGTACACTAGTGTCTAATTACCGATGGTAGCAAGCTGTGTGTGTATTTTCTGGGATCGACGGTGGTGTCCAACACTTTTGTTACATCTCATTCGAAACTAGGTTAGATTACCGGCATTATACGTTTCTTTTTGCGCGAGTGTTCGCACCCTATAAGTCCCCTTTATGCCAAGAGAGGAGATGCTTATCCAACCAATTTAACATAACCCTCTCTTACGCGAAGAGAACGATGAAACTCTTTTTAACAGTATTTTTATTGATGAGGATATTAGATAGACAGAGATTTATTTCATCCATAAGATATGGACATTTTTCCTCTCTCACTAATGTTTATATATATATATATATATATATATATATATATATATATATATATATATATATATATATATTCATTCATTCATTTATTTGTTTTTTTTTTCACATAAATATTACAATGTGAATGGAAGTCTTCTGAAAAGCCTATGCTGGCTTAATAAAACAGAAGACTCCCATGAAGAAAAGATAGAAAATAGTGAAAATACTGTTAATAACAATACGTATACGCTTCAATATGTGAATATGCTGCTATGCGACTATGCAGCTAAATCATAATTAATAAGACATGATAATTTCTTTAGTAAGACATTTACTAAATGTGGAGTTTGTTTTCTTAGTTTTTAAAGTTATTGACAGAGAATTCCAAATTTTGGTTGCACAGTTTCTGAGGCTTAACATACCAGTGCGTGTTTTATATGATTTATAATGTGCGTTGCTAGCCGTTCTGGTATTATGATTATGGAAATCTGTGTTGCCATTTATAAAATTTCGAAAACTGATTGGCAATGATCCATTCCAAGCCTTGTATGTAAATGTTGCAATATTAACTTTTATAATATCATCTAATTTCAATAAATTGAGTTTCTTTAAGAGGGGGCTTGTATGTTCACGGGTTGCTGCGTGAGATATATGACGTATTGCACTCTTTTGAAGTAATTTAAGGTGACTTAAATGAGAAACACTTGTACCAGACCAGATAATCAAGCAGTAATACAGATGTCAGTGGTGCTATTAAAGTTTGTAAAGCATTCTGAGTATATTCTGGGAAGGAAATGTTTTAGCATTGCTAAAACTTTTGTGGCTTTTGGGGCAAAAAAAAAATAAAAAAATAAAAAATAAAATTCCTGCACCTCTTGCAACGCTGTTGCAAACTTTTGTAATATGGTCACTCCATGGAAGTTTACTATCAATATTAACCCCTAGAATTTAGTAGTTGATACTTGTTTCATTAATTTACCGTCCATTATTATGTCATTATTGCAGTTAAGCGTTCTTCTTCCATTAAATACTATATAGTTAGTTTTGTCTGCATTAAGTGAAAACTTATTAGCAGCAAACCAGTTAGTAAATTTAGTTAATTCAGTAGAGACAGTATCATGTATTCTATGTACGTTTTCGAACTCGAAGAAAATATTGGTATCATCAGCAAACAAAATAGTCTTGGCAATTTTTGACACCTGGCAAATGTCATTGACATATATTATGAACAACAGTGGTCCTAATATTGAGCCCTGTGGAACACCACAACGGGTTAAAGCGTGTTCGGTTTTAGAGTTTTTATATGAAGTATACTGATGTCTATTGGATAAATAGCTGCTCAACCGGTCAAGGGTTGTTCCCCTTACACCATACAAAGATAATTTACTTAGCAAAATGGTATGGTCAATAGTATCAAATGCCTTGGAGAGATCAAGGAACACTCCAATACATATTTTGGTATTATCAAGACTAGTACATATTTCTTTCAATAGCATTTGCCAAAGCAAGTTCTGTAGAATGCTTTGGGCGGAAGCCATATTGATCATTGCACAGGATATTAAACTTGGTTAGAAACTTAAAGATACGATTGTACATAAGCCTTTCGATAATGTTTGAAAAACATGATAAAAAAGAAATAGGACGGTAATTTTTATATACATCTTGGTCACCTTTTGTAAAAATTGGTATAACCTTAGCAATCTTTAGTTTATCTGGAAATGTACCAGAAGTAAAAGATAAATTACAAATATAAGTCAATGGTTTGGCGATAAAGTGAATAACATTTCTTATTATATCTGGTTTAAAATCGTCATATCACGCTGCTTTTTTTGGGTTTCAGGCTGTAAATAGCAACTCTTAAAAGTTCTTCCTCACTGACAGGATTAATGAACATAGATTGACTGTTTCTGTTATTATTATGAATAATATATTCTGTTCTACCTTTATTTGTAATATTTCTTGCAAGTGAGGGTCCAATGTTTACAAAATATTTGTTAAAGTAGCTGGCAATGTCATTCTCGTTGCTGATTTCTTAATCACCAGTTTTAAAAGCAGCAGGATATCCACCTTTTTTTCGGTTGGTGTTTAGAACTTCGTTAATTGTATTCCAAATTACACTTATATTACTTCTATTATTTTTGAATTTATCATAGAAATACAATCTGTTAGAAAATCTAATAATATGGTTAAGCTTATTGCGATAATGCTTATACGTAGCCTTGTTAACATCAGTAGGTGCTGTTAAATAACTTTTAAAGAGCTTGTGCTTTCTTTTGATAGATGTCAACATTCCAGTTGTAATCCATGGATGTTTCTTTTTACGTCGTTTCCTTTTGCTTACATAACATATTGGAAAACAATTATTATAGGTATAATTAAAGGATTCAAAGAAAGGTGTCTTAAGCAGCATTAACATCAGTTTGGCTTAAAACATCGTTCCAGTTTTTGTTTTCGATTTCATAGTTAAAACGCCTGATTTTATCTGGTTTATAATTTCGCCTGTACATGAAGTTCATTGGTCTGTTATTCTTGGTAGGAATTTGGTTTGATTTGATTTGGTTTATTTTGTTTTTTTCACGTGCAAATATACAAGGTGAAAGGAAGTCTTCTATAAAGCATACAATAGCTTAACAATGTAGAAGACTCCCTGAAGAAAGAAAAGAGAAGAAAAAATTAAAAATCAAATTAAATGTTTCGACAATAAATCAATTATATGATATTTTAGTTAATATGATTAAGCCATTTACTAAATGTGGAGCTTGTTTTCTTAGTTTTTAAAGTTATTGACAGTGAATTCCAAATTTTGAATTATTGGTAACTTTAAAAAGAGAGATTGTATAATTAAGGATTAGCTTCAGAAAACTACTCAAACCTATTCTGGCTGAGCTCAGGAAATTGGGTATTTCTTGCCTGAGCTACATTGATGATATTTATATCCAGGCTAATACCAAAAGTGCATGTGTTTCTGCAGTGCATACGCCTATTATTCAGTACCTATTAGTTCTTTAAGTCGAACATTTTTGAGACTTGCGTTCAAAGACAAACTTTATCAGTATACTTGCCTACAAAATGGGATGGCCTCAGCACCTCGCATTTTTACTAAACTACTCAAACCTATTCTGGCTGAGCTCAGGAAATTGGGTATTTCTTGCCTGAGCTACATTGATGATATTTATATCCAGGCTTTTTTTATTTTCAAAGTATGGAAAGTAAGAATGTTATGTTATCCTTTGTACCAAGTGGTTATGAAATTACCTCAGTTCTTGTTTAAAAAGAAAAGAAATGTTTCTGTTGCTCAGCAAGCAAATTAAAAAAGATACAAACTTTGAATTTGTGTTCGTTTGTAATCTTTCTGTTCGTATGCGCTTGAACACTGCTTTGAAATCTCAAGTAGTTCCGTAGTGAAATGTAATGGGTAAGTAGAATCGTTAAATTAAACGAGACCATAGGTTGAAGTTTGATTGAGATTCTACTGAGACATTACACGAACGAAGGGATTACTTGCCCTTCCATGTAATGCATTCTCATGCAGGATTATGATCACATAATTTTCCCTCCCAAAAGTTCGTGGTGTTTAATCGCATATGGTAACTTTAAAAACTGAAGCTAATCCTCAATTATACAATCAATACAATTATACAACAAAACAAATTGACTACGAGAAATACAAAGCTCAAAAATTCTCCGATTACGACTGTACCCATTTTAAAAACCTAGAAAATGAGTCGAACCAACTTTCATTAAGAGAATTACAAGGAACCTTCCTCAGGTCTAAAATTCAGTGGCACGAGGAGGGTGAAAAATCAACAAAGTTTTTCTTAATACTTGAAAAATCAACGTAAAAAATGAAGGTAATGAAACAACTACTTACTGACCAGAGCTTAATCATCACCGATCAACACGAAATTATGAAAGAACAAGTAAAGTTTTATACAAACCTCTACCAAGCTGGAGAAACCGACAACGAAGCGCGGAATCAGATACTTTGTGAACTCAGAAGATTTCTCTCGCCAATGGACGATGAAGCATGTGAAGCAAATATTTCATTAGATGAGTTGAAAGCCGCTCTGTTAGCAATGGAACCGAACAAAAGTCCAGGACTAGATGGACTAACTGCTGAATTTTACAAAGTGTTTTGGCGGGATTTTATCGATATTTTTACTAGACTCATTGAGATATCATTCCATGACAACGAACTCTGTGAATCCATGAAAATAAGTATACTTACCCTTATACCCAAGAAAGGAGATCTTCGTAGTTTAAATAATTGGAGGCCAATAAGCCTCTCAAATGTCGATTACAAAATGATTGCAAAAGCCTGCCAAACGAATCACAAGTATCAGTAAGAATATTATTTCAGAAGATCAAACGTGTTGTATTCAATCAAGAGATATTTCTGAAAACGTGCTTAGTATGCAAAATGTAATTGAGTATGTAAATTCATATAATAAACCAGGTTTTATTCTTAAAATAGACCAATATAAAGCCTTTGACAGAGTTGACCATAACTACCTCTTCGAAGTCGCTGAAAAATTGGGTTTTGGCCCTAAGCTCCTAAAATGGATCAAACTGTTTTTTACCAATATCGAGGGCCGAATCAAGCACAATGGTTATATATCCGATCCCTTCCCTGTCAAAAGGGGAGTTCGGCAGGGCTGCCCACTCTCAGCCATGCTCTATGTTCTTTGTGCCGAACCGTTTCTTGGAGCTATAATTAATTGTCCATATATTCATGGTATTAAATTTTGTGAAGTCGAAGCCAAAATTTTTCAGCACGCGGACGACACTACCTTTTTCGTGTCTAGTATCACAAGTATTTATTCTATTTTTAACATCATTAAATTGTATGAACGTGCTTCTGGCTCTAGTTTTAATATTGATAAAACTGAATTACTTAGCATTGGGTGCAGCCATGTTCATCCCAGCAATTTCGACTTCCCTGTGAGGAAAGATTTCATTACAGTATTAGGTGTTGCTATTGGTAACGATAAAAAATCAATCGAAAAAGAAAATTGGGAGAAAAAAGTTACCTCCTGCCGTAAATTACTAAATACCTTTTTACCTTTTAAATACCTTTTAAATTATCTTTTAAGGGTAAATCTCTCATAATAAATTCGCTCATCGTAACTCGCTTAGTATATTTGACCACTGTTTTACCAGTCCCTGATTGGTTTATCACCACATTACGTCAGAGTGTAGTCGATTTTATCTGGAGAGGTAAAAAACCTTCTATTAAGTATCTTAACTTGCTTTTACCAATCGACAGAGGGGGATTCAGTTTGAGCGACATTGAATTAACAAGCGATGCTCTTAGAATTAAATTTTGTAGTCAGATATTAAGCAATAACATTAATATTAAATTACAAAAATTAATGTTGTATTTTTTGAATATGTATGAAGATATGAGCCTTGGGCGTGGTATCTTTCAAATTACTCCTAACCGCAAGTCTGTTCATAAGCTAAGCCCGTATTACACATGTGAACTCATGTTAGCATGGGATCGGCTAATCCAAGGCCGTTTCTGGCTACCAGAGACCAGAGAAGACATCCTCAATCAACCTATCTTTAGTAATACCCTGATTGTTGACAATGATAGTCAAACACTTTTTAATCGTCACTTCATTAAAGGTGGTATCGTTTCTGTAAGTGTTCTGATGTATGAGATTATACCCACTTCTCTGCCAGCCAAGGCCGTGCATAAGTGCATTGAGCTTGCTAATCCTGATAATCCCCTTACAGTAACCGATGTTGAGAATTATTTTGATTTGATTTGATTTATTTGTTTTTCACGTGTAAATTTACAGTGTGAAGGAAGTCTTCCAAAAAGCGTACAACAGCTTAACAAAATTATATCGATATCATTCTCCACGCCTTCCCCTCTGACTGGTTAGGTGATATATTTTCTTCTGATGCAATTGTATCTGCGCAAATTGACTATAATCCTACTGTAAAATTTCAAAATGGCAAAAACATTATAGATGCCTCCTCAGTTTCGTGCAGAATAGCTTCACGCCTTTTGCGTGACAATCTTAACACATCGCCCAAGGGCGAAGAATACTGGAAGCAGCATTTTCCCAGTCTTGATTTTTCTAATAGATGGAGTAACATATATCGTTCTCCAAAGTGTTTCTTTGACGCCGATATCGACTTCAAAGTATTACATAATATTCTTTACACTAACGACAAATTGTACAAGTTTGGATTAACCGGTTCTCCTTACTGCACCTTTTGCAAAACCACGCACGAAAGTACTATTCATCTTTTTATTGAGTGTTCTGAAGTCGAAAATGTATGGCACTTTTTGGTTAATAAGTTGCATACTTTACAACCGGTAGTTAATTTTGATGAATGGAAGGGGTTGTCCCTTCTGGGTCTTGGCCGTAAAAACAACTGTATTGTAGGAATTTTGGGTGACTTCATCTTCAATATATATAAGTGTACAATTTGGAATTGCAGAATATCTCGCCTCAATAATAACTATCTTTGTAATATTGAAAAAGTTTTTCACAATGTACTCAAGAAGAAAATTCGGTTACTTTTTGATGTGTACTATCACAAAAGCAATACCTCACGGTTTTTTAATATATTTACACAGAACGATATTGTGCTCTCTAAGAAAGAATCGAACAGCTATACTTACTATCTGGATAGAGGTTAATTTGTATACAATACGTGTTGACGTAATCAGGGTCTGGTCTTTGACTTTGCTTTAGACATTGTTGTCTTTGTATATAATTTCTTATGTCTGTGGTGTTTAGTAATTTAGTTTTCTCTTAACTTAAACATGAGTAAATGTTAAGGTAATTATTATTTAATGTTCTACTTAAATAAATCATACTTAAGTTTTAATTCTGTAAATAATGTTGTCAATGGGTGAGCCAGTGGGCTCATCTCCCAAAAAAAGAGAAAAAAATGGCTTGGCGCACTGTACGAGCTGATGATAGAGACTCTCTTTTGCATCCCTGGTTCGAACCCCGGGTGATGACGTCTTTTGCCGATCTTTTACAGCAAGTGCCTGCACGGGGAGCTGTAAGTATTAGTTAATCCACCTAATATCTCAGTCCATACAGTGGCGGGATGGCTCGGCGCACTGTACGAGCTGATGATCGAGACTCTCTTTTGCATCCCTGGTTCGAACCCCGGGTGATGACGTCTTTTGCCGATCTTTTACAGCAAGTGCCTCCACGGGGAGCTGTAAGCATTAGTTAATCCACCTAATATCTCAGTCCATACAGTGGCGGGATGGCTCGGCGCACTGTACGAGCTGATGATCGAGACTCTCTTTTGCATCCCTGGTTCGAACCCCGGGTGATGACGTCTTTTGCCGATCTTTTACAGCAAGTGCCTACACGGGGAGCTGTAAGCATTAGTTAATCCACCTAATATCTCAGTCCATACAGTGGCGGGATGGCTCGGCGCACTGTACGAGCTGATGATCGAGACTCTCTTTTGCATCCCTGGTTCGAACCCCGGGTGATGACGTCTTTTGCCGATCTTTTACAGCAAGTGCCTACACGGGGAGCTGTAAGCATTAGTTAATCCACCTAATATCTCAGTCCATACAGTGGCGGGATGGCTCGGCGCACTGTACGAGCTGATGATCGAGACTCTCTTTTGCATCCCTGGTTCGAACCCCGGGTGATGACGTCTTTTGCCGATCTTTTACAGCAAGTGCCTACACGGGGAGCTGTAAGCATTAGTTAATCCACCTAATATCTCAGTCCATACAGTGGCGGGATGGCTCGGCGCACTGTACGAGCTGATGATTGAGACCCTCTTTTGCATCCCTGGTTCGAACCCCGGGTGATGACGTCTTTTGCCGATCTTTTACAGCAAGTGCCTACACGGGGAGCTGTAAGCATTAGTTAATCCACCTAATATCTCAGTCCATACAGTGGCGGGATGGCTCGGCGCACTGTACGAGCTGATGATCGAGACTCTCTTTTGCATCCCTGGTTCGAACCCCGGGTGATGACGTCTTTTGCCGATCTTTTACAACAAGTGCCTGCACGGGGAGCTGTAAGCATTAGTTAATCCACCTAATATCTCAGTCCATACAGTGGCGGGATGATTCGGCGCACTGTACGAGCTGATGATCGAGACTCTCTTTTGCATCCCTGGTTCGAACCCCGGGTGATGACGTCTTTTGCCGATCTTTTACAGCAAGTGCCTGCACGGGGAGCTGTAAGCATTAGTTAATCCACCTAATATCTCAGTCCATACAGTGGCGGGATGGCTCGGCGCACTGTACGAGCTGATGATCGAGACTCTCTTTTGCATCCCTGGTTCGAACCCCGGGTGATGACGTCTTTTGCCGATCTTTTACAGCAAGTGCCTGCACGGGGAGCTGTAAGCATTAGTTAATCCACCTAATATCTCAGTCCATACAGTGGCGCGATGGCTCGGCGCACTGTACGGGCTGATGATCGAGACTCTCTTTTGCATCCCTGGTTCGAACCCCGGGTGATGACGTCTTTTGCCGATCTTTTACAGCAAGTGCCTGCACGGAGAGCTGTAAGCATTAGTTAATCCACCTAATATCTCAGTCCATACAGTGGCGGGATGGCTCGGCGCACTGTACGAGCTGATGATCGAGACTCTCTTTTGCATCCCTGGTTCGAACCCCGGGTGATGACGTCTTTTGCCGATCTTTTACAGCAAGTGCCTACACGGGGAGCTGTAAGCATTAGTTAATCCACCTAATATCTCAGTCCATACAGTGGCGGGATGGCTCGGCGCACTGTACGAGCTGATGATCGAGACTCTCTTTTGCATCCCTGGTTCGAACCCCGGGTGATGACGTCTTTGCCGATCTTTTACAGCAAGTGCCTACACGGGGAGCTGTAAGCATTAGTTAATCCACCTAATATCTCAGTCCATACAGTGGCGGGATGGCTCGGCGCACTGTACGAGCTGATGATCGAGACTCTCTTTTGCATCCCTGGTTCGAACCCCGGGTGATGACGTCTTTTGCCGATCTTTTACAGCAAGTGCCTACACGGGGAGCTGTAAGCATTAATTAATCCACCTAATATCTCAGTCCATACAGTGGCGGGATGGCTCGGCGCACTGTACGAGCTGATGATCGAGACTCTCTTTTGCATCCCTGGTTCGAACCCCGGGTGATGACGTCTTTTGCCGATCTTTTACAACAAGTGCCTGCACGGGGAGCTGTAAGCATTAGTTAATCCACCTAATATCTCAGTCCATACAGTGGCGGGATGGTTCGGCGCACTGTACGAGCTGATGATCGAGACTCTCTTTTGCATCCCTGGTTCGAACCCCGGGTGATGACGTCTTTTGCCGATCTTTTACAGCAAGTGCCTGCACGGGGAGCTGTAAGTACTAGTTAATCCACCTAATATCTCAGTCCATACAGTGGCGGGATGGCTCGGCGCACTGTACGAGCTGATGATCGAGACTCTCTTTTGCATCCATGGTTCGAACCCCGGGTGATGACGTCTTTTGCCGATCTTTTACAGCAAGTGCCTGCACGGGGAGCTGTAAGTACTAGTTAATCCACCTAATATCTCAGTCCATACAGTGGCGCGATGGCTCGGCGCACTGTACGAGCTGATGATCGAGACTCTCTTTTGCATCCCTGGTTCGAACCCCGGGTGATGACGTCTTTTGCCGATCTTTTACAGCAAGTGCCTGCACGGGGAGCTGTAAGTATTAGTTAATCCACCTAATATCTCAGTCCATACAGTGGCGGGATGGCTCGGCGCACTGTACGAGCTGATGATCGAGACTCTCTTTTGCATCCGTGGTTCGAACCCCGGATGATGACGTCTTTTGCCGATCTTTTACAGCAAGTGCCTGCACGGGGAGCTGTAAGTATTAGTTAATCCACCTAATATCTCAGTCCATACAGTGGCGGGATGGCTCGGCGCACTGTACGAGCTGATGATCGAGACTCTCTTTTGCATCCCTGGTTCGAACCCCGGGTGATGACGTCTTTTGCCGATCTTTTACAGCAAGTGCCTGCACGGGGAGCTGTAAGTACTAGTTAATCCACCTAATATCTCAGTCCATACAGTGGCGCGATGGCTCGGCGCACTGTACGAGCTGATGATCGAGACTCTCTTTTGCATCCCTGGTTCGAACCCCGGGTGATGACGTCTTTTGCCGATCTTTTACAGCAAGTGCCTTCACGGGGAGCTGTAAGTATTAGTTAATCCACCTAATATCTCAGTCCATACAGTGGCGGGATGGCTCGGCGCACTGTACGAGCTGATGATCGAGACTCTCTTTTGCATCCCTGGTTCGAACCCCGGGTGATGACGTCTTTTGCCGATCTTTTACAGCAAGTGCCTGCACGGGGAGCTGTAAGTATTAGTTAATCCACCTAATATCTCAGTCCATACAGTGGCGGGATGGCTCGGCGCACTGTACGAGCTGATGATCGAGACTCTCTTTTGCATCCCTGGTTCGAACCCCGGGTGATGACGTCTTTTGCCGATCTTTTACAGCAAGTGCCTGCACGGGGAGCTGTAAGTATTAGTTAATCCACCTAATAGCTCAGTCCATACAGTGGCGCGATGGCTCGGCGCACTGTAGAGGCTGATGATCGAGACTCTCTTTTGCATCCCTGGTTCGAACCCCGGGTGATGACGTCTTTTGCCGATCTTTTACAGTAAGTGCCTGCACGGGGAGCTGTAAGTATTAGTTAATCCACCTAATATCTCAGTCCATACAGTGGCGGGATGGCTCGGCGCACTGTAGAGGCTGATGATCGAGACTCTCTTTTGCATCCCTGGTTCGAACCCCGGGTGATGACGTCTTTTGCCGATCTTTTACAGCAAGTGCCTGCACGGGGAGCTGTAAGTATTAGTTAATCCACCTAATATCTCAGTCCATACAGTGGCGGGATGGCTCGGCGCACTGTACGAGCTGATGATCGAGACTCTCTTTTGCATCCCTGGTTCGAACCCCGGGTGATGACGTCTTTTGCCGATCTTTTACAGCAAGTGCCTGCACGGGGAGCTGTAAGTATTAGTTAATCCACCTAATATCTCAGTCCATACAGTGGCGGGATGGCCCGGCGCACTGTACGAGCTGATGATCGAGACTCTCTTTTGCATCCCTGGTTCGAACCCCGGATGATGACGTCTTTTGCCGATCTTTTACAGCAAGTGCCTGCACGGGGAGCTGTAAGTATTAGTTAATCCACCTAATATCTCAGTCCATACAGTGGCGGGATGGCTCGGCGCACTGTACGAGCTGATGATCGAGACTCTCTTTTGCATCCCTGGTTCGAACCCCGGGTGATGACGTCTTTTGCCGATCTTTTACAGCAAGTGCCTGCACGGGGAGCTGTAAGTACTAGTTAATCCACCTAATATCTCAGTCCATACAGTGGCGCGATGGCTCGGCGCACTGTACGAGCTGATGATCGAGACTCTCTTTTGCATCCCTGGTTCGAACCCCGGGTGATGACGTCTTTTGCCGATCTTTTACAGCAAGTGCCTGCACGGGGAGCTGTAAGTATTAGTTAATCCACCTAATATCTCAGTCCATACAGTGGCGGGATGGCTCGGCGCACTGTACGAGCTGATGATCGAGACTCTCTTTTGCATCCGTGGTTCGAACCCCGGATGATGACGTCTTTTGCCGATCTTTTACAGCAAGTGCCTGCACGGGGAGCTGTAAGTATTAGTTAATCCACCTAATATCTCAGTCCATACAGTGGCGGGATGGCTCGGCGCACTGTACGAGCTGATGATCGAGACTCTCTTTTGCATCCCTGGTTCGAACCCCGGGTGATGACGTCTTTTGCCGATCTTTTACAGCAAGTGCCTGCACGGGGAGCTGTAAGTACTAGTTAATCCACCTAATATCTCAGTCCATACAGTGGCGCGATGGCTCGGCGCACTGTACGAGCTGATGATCGAGACTCTCTTTTGCATCCCTGGTTCGAACCCCGGGTGATGACGTCTTTTGCCGATCTTTTACAGCAAGTGCCTTCACGGGGAGCTGTAAGTATTAGTTAATCCACCTAATATCTCAGTCCATACAGTGGCGGGATGGCTCGGCGCACTGTACGAGCTGATGATCGAGACTCTCTTTTGCATCCCTGGTTCGAACCCCGGGTGATGACGTCTTTTGCCGATCTTTTACAGCAAGTGCCTGCACGGGGAGCTGTAAGTATTAGTTAATCCACCTAATATCTCAGTCCATACAGTGGCGGGATGGCTCGGCGCACTGTACGAGCTGATGATCGAGACTCTCTTTTGCATCCCTGGTTCGAACCCCGGGTGATGACGTCTTTTGCCGATCTTTTACAGCAAGTGCCTGCACGGGGAGCTGTAAGTATTAGTTAATCCACCTAATAGCTCAGTCCATACAGTGGCGCGATGGCTCGGCGCACTGTAGAGGCTGATGATCGAGACTCTCTTTTGCATCCCTGGTTCGAACCCCGGGTGATGACGTCTTTTGCCGATCTTTTACAGTAAGTGCCTGCACGGGGAGCTGTAAGTATTAGTTAATCCACCTAATATCTCAGTCCATACAGTGGCGGGATGGCTCGGCGCACTGTAGAGGCTGATGATCGAGACTCTCTTTTGCATCCCTGGTTCGAACCCCGGGTGATGACGTCTTTTGCCGATCTTTTACAGCAAGTGCCTGCACGGGGAGCTGTAAGTATTAGTTAATCCACCTAATATCTCAGTCCATACAGTGGCGGGATGGCTCGGCGCACTGTACGAGCTGATGATCGAGACTCTCTTTTGCATCCCTGGTTCGAACCCCGGGTGATGACGTCTTTTGCCGATCTTTTACAGCAAGTGCCTGCACGGGGAGCTGTAAGTATTAGTTAATCCACCTAATATCTCAGTCCATACAGTGGCGGGATGGCTCGGCGCACTGTACGAGCTGATGATCGAGACTCTCTTTTGCATCCCTGGTTCGAACCCCGGGTGATGACGTCTTTTGCCGATCTTTTACAGCAAGTGCCTGCACGGGGAGCTGTAAGTATTAGTTAATCCACCTAATATCTCAGTCCATACAGTGGCGGGATGGCCCGGCGCACTGTACGAGCTGATGATCGAGACTCTCTTTTGCATCCCTGGTTCGAACCCCGGATGATGACGTCTTTTGCCGATCTTTTACAGCAAGTGCCTGCACGGGGAGCTGTAAGTATTAGTTAATCCACCTAATATCTCAGTCCATACAGTGGCGGGATGGCTCGGCGCACTGTACGAGCTGATGATCGAGACTCTCTTTTGCATCCCTGGTTCGAACCCCGGGTGATGACGTCTTTTGCCGATCTTTTACAGCAAGTGCCTGCACGGGGAGCTGTAAGTACTAGTTAATCCACCTAATATCTCAGTCCATACAGTGGCGCGATGGCTCGGCGCACTGTACGAGCTGATGATCGAGACTCTCTTTTGCATCCCTGGTTCGAACCCCGGGTGATGACGTCTTTTGCCGATCTTTTACAGCAAGTGCCTGCACGGGGAGCTGTAAGTACTAGTTAATCCACCTAATATCTCAGTCCATACAGTGGCGGGATGGCTCGGCGCACTGTACGAGCTGATGATCGAGACTCTCTTTTGCATCCCTGGTTCGAACCCCGGGTGATGACGTCTTTTGCCGATCTTTTACAGCAAGTGCCTTCACGGGGAGCTGTAAGTATTAGTTAATCCACCTAATATCTCAGTCCATACAGTGGCGGGATGGCTCGGCGCACTGTACGAGCTGATGATCGAGACTCTCTTTTGCATCCCTGGTTCGAACCCCGGGTGATGACGTCTTTTGCCGATCTTTTACAGCAAGTGCCTGCACTGTGAGCTGTAAGCACTAGTTAATCCACCTAATATCTCAGTCCATACAGTGGCGCGATGGCTCGGCGCACTGTACGAGCTGATGATCGAGACTCTCTTTTGCATCCCTGGTTCGAACCCCGGGTGATGACGTCTTTTGCCGATCTTTTACAGCAAGTGCCTGCACGGGGAGCTGTAAGTACTAGTTAATCCACCTAATATCTCAGTCCATACAGTGGCGCGATGGCTCGGCGCACTGTACGAGCTGATGATCGAGACTCTCTTTTGCATCCCTGGTTCGAACCCCGGGTGATGACGTCTTTTGCCGATCTTTTACAGCAAGTGCCTGCACGGGGAGCTGTAAGTATTAGTTAATCCACCTAATATCTCAGTCCATACAGTGGCGCGATGGCTCGGCGCACTGTACGAGCTGATGATCGAGACTCTCTTTTGCATCCCTGGTTCGAACCCCGGGTGATGACGTCTTTTGCCGATCTTTTACAGCAAGTTCCTGCACGGGGAGCTGTAAGTACTAGTTAATCCACCTAATATCTCAGTCCATACAGTGGCGCGATGGCTCGGCGCACTGTACGAGCTGATGTTCGAGACTCTCTTTTGCATCCCTGGTTCGAACCCCGGGTGATGACGTCTTTTGCCGATCTTTTACAGCAAGTGCCTGCACGGGGAGCTGTAAGTATTAGTTAATCCACCTAATATCTCAGTCCATACAGTGGCGGGATGGCTCGGCGCACTGTACGAGCTGATGATCGAGACTCTCTTTTGCATCCATGGTTCGAACCCCGGGTGATGACGTCTTTTGCCGATCTTTTACAGCAAGTGCCTGCACGGGGAGTTGTAAGTATTAGTTAATCCACCTAATATCTCAGTCCATACAGTGGCGGGATGGCTCGGCGCACTGTACGAGCTGATGATCGAGACTCTCTTTTGCATCCCTGGTTCGAACCCCGGGTGATGACGTCTTTTGCCGATCTTTTACAGCAAGTGCCTGCACGGGGAGCTGTAAGTATTAGTTAATCCACCTAATAGCTCAGTCCATACAGTGGCGCGATGGCTCGGCGCACTGTAGAGGCTGATGATCGAGACTCTCTTTTGCATCCCTGGTTCGAACCCCGGGTGATGACGTCTTTTGCCGATCTTTTACAGCAAGTGCCTGCACGGGGAGCTGTAAGTATTAGTTAATCCACCTAATATCTCAGTCCATACAGTGGCGGGATGGCTCGGCGCACTGTACGAGCTGATGATCGAGACTCTCTTTTGCATCCCTGGTTCGAACCCCGGGTGATGACGTCTTTTGCCGATCTTTTACAGCAAGTGCCTGCACGGGGAGCTGTAAGTATTAGTTAATCCACCTAATATCTCAGTCCATACAGTGGCGGGATGGCTCGGCGCACTGTAGAGGCTGATGATCGAGACTCTCTTTTGCATCCCTGGTTCGAACCCCGGGTGATGACGTCTTTTGCCGATCTTTTACAGCAAGTGCCTGCACGGGGAGCTGTAAGTATTAGTTAATCCACCTAATATCTCAGTCCATACAGTGGCGGGATGGCTCGGCGCACTGTACGAGCTGATGATCGAGACTCTCTTTTGCATCCCTGGTTCGAACCCCGGGTGATGACGTCTTTTGCCGATCTTTTACAGCAAGTGCCTGCACGGGGAGCTGTAAGTATTAGTTAATCCACCTAATATCTCAGTCCATACAGTGGCGGGATGGCTCGGCGCACTGTACGAGCTGATGATCGAGACTCTCTTTTGCATCCCTGGTTCGAACCCCGGGTGATGACGTCTTTTGCCGATCTTTTACAGCAAGTGCCTAGACGGGGAGCTGTAAGTATTAGTTAATCCACCTAATATCTCAGTCCATACAGTGGCGGGATGGCTCGGCGCACTGTACGAGCTGATGATCGAGACTCTCTTTTGCATCCCTGGTTCGAACCCCGGGTGATGACGTCTTTTGCCGATCTTTTACAGCAAGTGCCTAGACGGGGAGCTGTAAGTATTAGTTAATCCACCTAATATCTCAGTCCATACAGTGGCGGGATGGCTCGGCGCACTGTACGAGCTGATGATCGAGACTCTCTTTTGCATCCCTGGTTCGAACCCCGGGTGATGACGTCTTTTGCCGATCTTTTACAGCAAGTGCCTGCACGGGGAGCTGTAAGTATTAGTTAATCCACCTAATATCTCAGTCCATACAGTGGCGGGATGGCTCGGCGCACTGTACGAGCTGATGATCGAGACTCTCTTTTGCATCCCTGGTTCGAACCCCGGGTGATGACGTCTTTTGCCGATCTTTTACAGCAAGTGCCTGCACGGGGAGCTGTAAGTATTAGTTAATCCACCTAATATCTCAGTCCATACAGTGGCGGGATGGCTCGGCGCACTGTACGAGCTGATGATCGAGACTCTCTTTTGCATCCCTGGTTCCAACCCCGGGTGATGACGTCTTTTGCCGATCTTTTACAGCAAGTGCCTGCACGGGGAGCTGTAAGTATTAGTTAATCCACCTAATATCTCAGTCCATACAGTGGCGGGATGGCTCGGCGCACTGTACGAGCTGATGATCGAGACTCTCTTTTGCATCCCTGGTTCCAACCCCGGGTGATGACGTCTTTTGCCGATCTTTTACAGCAAGTGCCTGCACGGGGAGCTGTAAGTACTACTTAATCCACCTAATATCTCAGTCCATACAGTGGCGCGATGGCTCGGCGCACTGTACGAGCTGATGTTCGAGACTCTCTTTTGCATCCCTGGTTCGAACCCCGGGTGATGACGTCTTTTGCCGATCTTTTACAGCAAGTGCCTGCACGGGGAGCTGTAAGTACTACTTAATCCACCTAATATCTCAGTCCATACAGTGGCGGGATGGCCCGGCGCACTGTACGAGCTGATGATCGAGACTCTCTTTTGCATCCCTGGTTCGAACCCCGGGTGATGACGTCTTTTGCCGATCTTTTACAGCAAGTGCCTGCACGGGGAGCTGTAAGTATTAGTTAATCCACCTAATATCTCAGTCCATACAGTGGCGGGATGGCTCGGCGCACTGTACGAGCTGATGATCGAGACTCTCTTTTGCATCCCTGGTTCGAACCCCGGGTGATGACGTCTTTTGCCGATCTTTTACAGCAAGTGCCTGCACGGGGAGCTGTAAGTATTAGTTAATCCACCTAATATCTCAGTCCATACAGTGGCGGGATGGCTCGGCGCACTGTACGAGCTGATGATCGAGACTCTCATTTGCATCCCTGGTTCGAACCCCGGGTGATGACGTCTTTTGCCGATCTTTTACAGCAAGTGCCTGCACGGGGAGCTGTAAGTACTAGTTAATCCACCTAATATCTCAGTCCATACAGTGGCGCGATGGCTCGGCGCACTGTACGAGCTGATGATCGAGACTCTCTTTTGCATCCCTGGTTCGAACCCCGGGTGATGACGTCTTTTGCCGATCTTTTACAGCAAGTGCCTGCACGGGGAGCTGTAAGTACTAGTTAATCCACCTAATATCTCAGTCCATACAGTGGCGCGATGGCTCGGCGCACTGTACGAGCTGATGTTCGAGACTCTCTTTTGCATCCCTGGTTCGAACCCCGGGTGATGACGTCTTTTGCCGATCTTTTACAGCAAGTGCCTGCACGGGGAGCTGTAAGTATTAGTTAATCCACCTAATATCTCAGTCCATACAGTGGCGGGATGGCCCGGCGCACTGTACGAGCTGATGATCGAGACTCTCTTATGCATCCCTGGTTCGAACCCCGGGTGATGACGTCTTTTGCCGATCTTTTACAGCAAGTGCCTGCACGGGGAGCTGTAAGTATTAGTTAATCCACCTAATATCTCAGTCCATACAGTGGCGGGATGGCTCGGCGCACTGTACGAGCTGATGATCGAGACTCTCTTTTGCATCCCTGGTTCGAACCCCGGGTGATGACGTCTTTTGCCGATCTTTTACAGCAAGTGCCTGCACGGGGAGCTGTAAGTATTAGTTAATCCACCTAATATCTCAGTCCATACAGTGGCGGGATGGCTCGGCGCACTGTACGAGCTGATGATCGAGACTCTCTTTTGCATCCCTGGTTCGAACCCCGGGTGATGACGTCTTTTGCCGATCTTTTACAGCAAGTGCCTGCACGGGGAGCTGTAAGTATTAGTTAATCCACCTAATATCTCAGTCCATACAGTGGCGGGATGGCTCGGCGCACTGTACGAGCTGATGATCGAGACTCTCTTTTGCATCCCTGGTTCGAACCCCGGGTGATGACGTCTTTTGCCGATCTTTTACAGCAAGTGCCTGCACGGGGAGCTGTAAGTATTAGTTAATCCACCTAATATCTCAGTCCATACAGTGGCGGGATGGCTCGGCGCACTGTACGAGCTGATGATCGAGACTCTCTTTTGCATCCCTGGTTCGAACCCCGGGTGATGACGTCTTTTGCCGATCTTTTACAGCAAGTGCCTGCACGGGGAGCTGTAAGTATTAGTTAATCCACCTAATATCTCAGTCCATACAGTGGCGGGATGGCTCGGCGCACTGTACGAGCTGATGATCGAGACTCTCTTTTGCATCCCTGGTTCGAACCCCGGGTGATGACGTCTTTTGCCGATCTTTTACAGCAAGTGCCTGCACGGGGAGCTGTAAGTATTAGTTAATCCACCTAATATCTCAGTCCATACAGTGGCGGGATGGCCCGGCGCACTGTACGAGCTGATGATCGAGACTCTCTTTTGCATCCCTGGTTCGAACCCCGGGTGATGACGTCTTTTGCCGATCTTTTACAGCAAGTGCCTGCACGGGGAGCTGTAAGTATTAGTTAATCCACCTAATATCTCAGTCCATACAGTGGCGGGATGGCTCGGCGCACTGTACGAGCTGATGATCGAGACTCTCTTTTGCATCCCTGGTTCGAACCCCGGGTGATGACGCCTTTTGCCGATCTTTTACAGCAAGTGCCTGCACGGGGAGCTGTAAGTATTAGTTAATCCACCTAATATCTCAGTCCATACAGTGGCGGGATGGCTCGGCGCACTGTACGAGCTGATGATCGAGACTCTCTTTTGCATCCCTGGTTCGAACCCCGGGTGATGACGTCTTTTGCCGATCTTTTACAGCAAGTGCCTGCACGGGGAGCTGTAAGTATTAGTTAATCCACCTAATATCTCAGTCCATACAGTGGCGGGATGGCCCGGCGCACTGTACGAGCTGATGATCGAGACTCTCTTTTGCATCCCTGGTTCGAACCCCGGGTGATGACGTCTTTTGCCGATCTTTTACAGCAAGTGCCTGCACGGGGAGCTGTAAGTATTAGTTAATCCACCTAATATCTCAGTCCATACAGTGGCGGGATGGCTCGGCGCACTGTACGAGCTGATGATCGAGACTCTCTTTTGCATCCCTGGTTCGAACCCCGGGTGATGACGTCTTTTGCCGATCTTTTACAGCAAGTGCCTGCACGGGGAGCTGTAAGTATTAGTTAATCCACCTAATATCTCAGTCCATACAGTGGCGGGATGGCTCGGCGCACTGTACGAGCTGATGATCGAGACTCTCATTTGCATCCCTGGTTCGAACCCCGGGTGATGACGTCTTTTGCCGATCTTTTACAGCAAGTGCCTGCACGGGGAGCTGTAAGTACTAGTTAATCCACCTAATATCTCAGTCCATACAGTGGCGCGATGGCTCGGCGCACTGTACGAGCTGATGATCGAGACTCTCTTTTGCATCCCTGGTTCGAACCCCGGGTGATGACGTCTTTTGCCGATCTTTTACAGCAAGTGCCTGCACGGGGAGCTGTAAGTACTAGTTAATCCACCTAATATCTCAGTCCATACAGTGGCGCGATGGCTCGGCGCACTGTACGAGCTGATGTTCGAGACTCTCTTTTGCATCCCTGGTTCGAACCCCGGGTGATGACGTCTTTTGCCGATCTTTTACAGCAAGTGCCTGCACGGGGAGCTGTAAGTATTAGTTAATCCACCTAATATCTCAGTCCATACAGTGGCGGGATGGCCCGGCGCACTGTACGAGCTGATGATCGAGACTCTCTTATGCATCCCTGGTTCGAACCCCGGGTGATGACGTCTTTTGCCGATCTTTTACAGCAAGTGCCTGCACGGGGAGCTGTAAGTATTAGTTAATCCACCTAATATCTCAGTCCATACAGTGGCGGGATGGCTCGGCGCACTGTACGAGCTGATGATCGAGACTCTCTTTTGCATCCCTGGTTCGAACCCCGGGTGATGACGTCTTTTGCCGATCTTTTACAGCAAGTGCCTGCACGGGGAGCTGTAAGTATTAGTTAATCCACCTAATATCTCAGTCCATACAGTGGCGGGATGGCTCGGCGCACTGTACGAGCTGATGATCGAGACTCTCTTTTGCATCCCTGGTTCGAACCCCGGGTGATGACGTCTTTTGCCGATCTTTTACAGCAAGTGCCTGCACGGGGAGCTGTAATTACTAGTTAATCCACCTAATATCTCAGTCCATACAGTGGCGGGATGGCTCGGCGCACTGTACGAGCTGATGATCGAGACTCTCTTTTGCATCCCTGGTTCGAACCCCGGGTGATGACGTCTTTTGCCGATCTTTTACAGCAAGTGCCTGCACGGGGAGCTGTAAGTATTAGTTAATCCACCTAATATCTCAGTCCATACAGTGGCGGGATGGCTCGGCGCACTGTACGAGCTGATGATCGAGACTCTCTTTTGCATCCCTGGTTCGAACCCCGGGTGATGACGTCTTTTGCCGATCTTTTACAGCAAGTGCCTGCACGGGGAGCTGTAAGTATTAGTTAATCCACCTAATATCTCAGTCCATACAGTGGCGGGATGGCTCGGCGCACTGTACGAGCTGATGATCGAGACTCTCTTTTGCATCCCTGGTTCGAACCCCGGGTGATGACGTCTTTTGCCGATCTTTTACAGCAAGTGCCTGCACGGGGAGCTGTAAGTATTAGTTAATCCACCTAATATCTCAGTCCATACAGTGGCGGGATGGCTCGGCGCACTGTACGAGCTGATGATCGAGACTCTCTTTTGCATCCCTGGTTCGAACCCCGGGTGATGACGTCTTTTGCCGATCTTTTACAGCAAGTGCCTGCACGGGGAGCTGTAAGTATTAGTTAATCCACCTAATATCTCAGTCCATACAGTGGCGGGATGGCCCGGCGCACTGTACGAGCTGATGATCGAGACTCTCTTTTGCATCCCTGGTTCGAACCCCGGGTGATGACGTCTTTTGCCGATCTTTTACAGCAAGTGCCTGCACGGGGAGCTGTAAGTATTAGTTAATCCACCTAATATCTCAGTCCATACAGTGGCGGGATGGCTCGGCGCACTGTACGAGCTGATGATCGAGACTCTCTTTTGCATCCCTGGTTCGAACCCCGGGTGATGACGCCTTTTGCCGATCTTTTACAGCAAGTGCCTGCACGGGGAGCTGTAAGTATTAGTTAATCCACCTAATATCTCAGTCCATACAGTGGCGGGATGGCTCGGCGCACTGTACGAGCTGATGATCGAGACTCTCTTTTGCATCCCTGGTTCGAACCCCGGGTGATGACGTCTTTTGCCGATCTTTTACAGCAAGTGCCTGCACGGGGAGCTGTAAGTATTAGTTAATCCACCTAATATCTCAGTCCATACAGTGGCGGGATGGCCCGGCGCACTGTACGAGCTGATGATCGAGACTCTCTTTTGCATCCCTGGTTCGAACCCCGGGTGATGACGTCTTTTGCCGATCTTTTACAGCAAGTGCCTGCACGGGGAGCTGTAAGTATTAGTTAATCCACCTAATATCTCAGTCCATACAGTGGCGGGATGGCTCGGCGCACTGTACGAGCTGATGATCGAGACTCTCTTTTGCATCCCTGGTTCGAACCCCGGGTGATGACGTCTTTTGCCGATCTTTTACAGCAAGTGCCTGCACGGGGAGCTGTAAGTATTAGTTAATCCACCTAATATCTCAGTCCATACAGTGGCGGGATGGCTCGGCGCACTGTACGAGCTGATGATCGAGACTCTCTTTTGCATCCCTGGTTCGAACCCCGGGTGATGACGTCTTTTGCCGATCTTTTACAGCAAGTGCCTGCACGGGGAGCTGTAAGTACTACTTAATCCACCTAATATCTCAGTCCATACAGTGGCGCGATGGCTCGGCGCACTGTACGAGCTGATGATCGAGACTCTCTTTTGCATCCCTGGTTCGAACCCCGGGTGATGACGTCTTTTGTCGATCTTTTACAGCAAGTGCCTGCACGGGGAGCTGTAAGTACTAGTTAATCCACCTAATATCTCAGTCCATACAGTGGCGCGATGGCTCGGCGCACTGTACGAGCTGATGTTCGAGACTCTCTTTTGCATCCCTGGTTCGAACCCCGGGTGATGACGTCTTTTGCCGATCTTTTACAGCAAGTGCCTGCACGGGGAGCTGTAAGTATTAGTTAATCCACCTAATATCTCAGTCCATACAGTGGCGGGATGGCCCGGCGCACTGTACGAGCTGATGATCGAGACTCTCTTTTGCATCCCTGGTTCGAACCCCGGGTGATGACGTCTTTTGCCGATCTTTTACAGCAAGTGCCTGCACGGGGAGCTGTAAGTATTAGTTAATCCACCTAATATCTCAGTCCATACAGTGGCGGGATGGCTCGGCGCACTGTACGAGCTGATGATCGAGACTCTCTTTTGCATCCCTGGTTCGAACCCCGGGTGATGACGTCTTTTGCCGATCTTTTACAGCAAGTGCCTGCACGGGGAGCTGTAAGTATTAGTTAATCCACCTAATATCTCAGTCCATACAGTGGCGGGATGGCTCGGCGCACTGTACGAGCTGATGATCGAGACTCTCTTTTGCATCCCTGGTTCGAACCCCGGGTGATGACGTCTTTTGCCGATCTTTTACAGCAAGTGCCTGCACGGGGAGCTGTAAGTACTAGTTAATCCACCTAATATCTCAGTCCATACAGTGGCGCGATGGCTCGGCGCACTGTACGAGCTGATGATCGAGACTCTCTTTTGCATCCCTGGTTCGAACCCCGGGTGATGACGTCTTTTGCCGATCTTTTACAGCAAGTGCCTGCACGGGGAGCTGTAAGTACTAGTTAATCCACCTAATATCTCAGTCCATACAGTGGCGGGATGGCTCGGCGCACTGTACGAGCTGATGTTCGAGACTCTCTTTTGCATCCCTGGTTCGAACCCCGGGTGATGACGTCTTTTGCCGATCTTTTACAGCAAGTGCCTGCACGGGGAGCTGTAAGTATTAGTTAATCCACCTAATATCTCAGTCCATACAGTGGCGGGATGGCCCGGCGCACTGTACGAGCTGATGATCGAGACTCTCTTTTGCATCCCTGGTTCGAACCCCGGGTGATGACGTCTTTTGCCGATCTTTTACAGCAAGTGCCTGCACGGGGAGCTGTAAGTATTAGTTAATCCACCTAATATCTCAGTCCATACAGTGGCGGGATGGCTCGGCGCACTGTACGAGCTGATGATCGAGACTCTCTTTTGCATCCCTGGTTCGAACCCCGGGTGATGACGTCTTTTGCCGATCTTTTACAGCAAGTGCCTGCACGGGGAGCTGTAAGTATTAGTTAATCCACCTAATATCTCAGTCCATACAGTGGCGGGATGGCTCGGCGCACTGTACGAGCTGATGATCGAGACTCTCTTTTGCATCCCTGGTTCGAACCCCGGGTGATGACGTCTTTTGCCGATCTTTTACAGCAAGTGCCTGCACGGGGAGCTGTAATTACTAGTTAATCCACCTAATATCTCAGTCCATACAGTGGCGGGATGGCTCGGCGCACTGTACGAGCTGATGATCGAGACTCTCTTTTGCATCCCTGGTTCGAACCCCGGGTGATGACGTCTTTTGCCGATCTTTTACAGCAAGTGCCTGCACGGGGAGCTGTAAGTATTAGTTAATCCACCTAATATCTCAGTCCATACAGTGGCGGGATGGCTCGGCGCACTGTACGAGCTGATGATCGAGACTCTCTTTTGCATCCCTGGTTCGAACCCCGGGTGATGACGTCTTTTGCCGATCTTTTACAGCAAGTGCCTGCACGGGGAGCTGTAAGTATTAGTTAATCCACCTAATATCTCAGTCCATACAGTGGCGGGATGGCTCGGCGCACTGTACGAGCTGATGATCGAGACTCTCTTTTGCATCCCTGGTTCGAACCCCGGGTGATGACGTCTTTTGCCGATCTTTTACAGCAAGTGCCTGCACGGGGAGCTGTAAGTATTAGTTAATCCACCTAATATCTCAGTCCATACAGTGGCGGGATGGCTCGGCGCACTGTACGAGCTGATGATCGAGACTCTCTTTTGCATCCCTGGTTCGAACCCCGGGTGATGACGTCTTTTGCCGATCTTTTACAGCAAGTGCCTGCACGGGGAGCTGTAAGTATTAGTTAATCCACCTAATATCTCAGGCCATACAGTGGCGGGATGGCCCGGCGCACTGTACGAGCTGATGATCGAGACTCTCTTTTGCATCCCTGGTTCGAACCCCGGGTGATGACGTCTTTTGCCGATCTTTTACAGCAAGTGCCTGCACGGGGAGCTGTAAGTATTAGTTAATCCACCTAATATCTCAGTCCATACAGTGGCGGGATGGCTCGGCGCACTGTACGAGCTGATGATCGAGACTCTCTTTTGCATCCCTGGTTCGAACCCCGGGTGATGACGCCTTTTGCCGATCTTTTACAGCAAGTGCCTGCACGGGGAGCTGTAAGTATTAGTTAATCCACCTAATATCTCAGTCCATACAGTGGCGGGATGGCTCGGCGCACTGTACGAGCTGATGATCGAGACTCTCTTTTGCATCCCTGGTTCGAACCCCGGGTGATGACGTCTTTTGCCGATCTTTTACAGCAAGTGCCTGCACGGGGAGCTGTAAGTATTAGTTAATCCACCTAATATCTCAGTCCATACAGTGGCGGGATGGCTCGGCGCACTGTACGAGCTGATGATCGAGACTCTCTTTTGCATCCCTGGTTCGAACCCCGGGTGATGACGTCTTTTGCCGATCTTTTACAGCAAGTGCCTGCACGGGGAGCTGTAAGTATTAGTTAATCCACCTAATATCTCAGTCCATACAGTGGCGGGATGGCTCGGCGCACTGTACGAGCTGATGATCGAGACTCTCTTTTGCATCCCTGGTTCGAACCCCGGGTGATGACGTCTTTTGCCGATCTTTTACAGCAAGTGCCTGCACGGGGAGCTGTAAGTACTAGTTAATCCACCTAATATCTCAGTCCATACAGTGGCGCGATGGCTCGGCGCACTGTACGAGCTGATGATCGAGACTCTCTTTTGCATCCCTGGTTCGAACCCCGGGTGATGACGTCTTTTGCCGATCTTTTACAGCAAGTGCCTGCACGGGGAGCTGTAAGTACTAGTTAATCCACCTAATATCTCAGTCCATACAGTGGCGGAATGGCTCGGCGCACTGTACGAGCTGATGTTCGAGACTCTCTTTTGCATCCCTGGTTCGAACCCCGGGTGATGACGTCTTTTGCCGATCTTTTACAGCAAGTGCCTGCACGGGGAGCTGTAAGTATTAGTTAATCCACCTAATATCTCAGTCCATACAGTGGCGGGATGGCCCGGCGCACTGTACGAGCTGATGATCGAGACTCTCTTTTGCATCCCTGGTTCGAACCCCGGGTGATGACGTCTTTTGCCGATCTTTTACAGCAAGTGCCTGCACGGGGAGCTGTAAGTATTAGTTAATCCACCTAATATCTCAGTCCATACAGTGGCGGGATGGCTCGGCGCACTGTACGAGCTGATGATCGAGACTCTCTTTTGCATCCCTGGTTCGAACCCCGGGTGATGACGTCTTTTGCCGATCTTTTACAGCAAGTGCCTGCACGATGAGCTGTAAGTATTAGTTAATCCACCTAATATCTCAGTCCATACAGTGGCGGGATGGCTCGGCGCACTGTACGAGCTGATGATCGAGACTCTCTTTTGCATCCCTGGTTCGAACCCCGGGTGATGACGTCTTTTGCCGATCTTTTACAGCAAGTGCCTGCACGGGGAGCTGTAAGTATTAGTTAATCCACCTAATATCTCAGTCCATACAGTGGCGGGATGGCTCGGCGCACTGTACGAGCTGATGATCGAGACTCTCTTTTGCATCCCTGGTTCGAACCCCGGGTGATGACGTCTTTTGCCGATCTTTTACAGCAAGTGCCTGCACGGGGAGCTGTAAGTACTAGTTAATCCACCTAATATCTCAGTCCATACAGTGGCGCGATGGCTCGGCGCACTGTACGAGCTGATGTTCGAGACTCTCTTTTGCATCCCTGGTTCGAACCCCGGGTGATGACGTCTTTTGCCGATCTTTTACAGCAAGTGCCTGCACGGGGAGCTGTAAGTATTAGTTAATCCACCTAATATCTCAGTCCATACAGTGGCGGGATGGCCCGGCGCACTGTACGAGCTGATGATCGAGACTCTCTTTTGCATCCCTGGTTCGAACCCCGGGTGATGACGTCTTTTGCCGATCTTTTACAGCAAGTGCCTGCACGGGGAGCTGTAAGTATTAGTTAATCCACCTAATATCTCAGTCCATACAGTGGCGGGATGGCTCGGCGCACTGTACGAGCTGATGATCGAGACTCTCTTTTGCATCCCTGGTTCGAACCCCGGGTGATGACGTCTTTTGCCGATCTTTTACAGCAAGTGCCTGCACGGGGAGCTGTAAGTATTAGTTAATCCACCTAATATCTCAGTCCATACAGTGGCGGGATGGCTCGGCGCACTGTACGAGCTGATGATCGAGACTCTCTTTTGCATCCCTGGTTCGAACCCCGGGTGATGACGTCTTTTGCCGATCTTTTACAGCAAGTGCCTGCACGGGGAGCTGTAAGTATTAGTTAATCCACCTAATATCTCAGTCCATACAGTGGCGGGATGGCTCGGCGCACTGTACGAGCTGATGATCGAGACTCTCTTTTGCATCCCTGGTTCGAACCCCGGGTGATGACGTCTTTTGCCGATCTTTTACAGCAAGTGCCTGCACGGGGAGCTGTAAGTATTAGTTAATCCACCTAATATCTCAGTCCATACAGTGGCGGGATGGCTCGGCGCACTGTACGAGCTGATGATCGAGACTCTCTTTTGCATCCCTGGTTCGAACCCCGGGTGATGACGTCTTTTGCCGATCTTTTACAGCAAGTGCCTGCACGGGGAGCTGTAAGTATTAGTTAATCCACCTAATATCTCAGTCCATACAGTGGCGGGATGGCTCGGCGCACTGTACGAGCTGATGATCGAGACTCTCTTTTGCATCCCTGGTTCGAACCCCGGGTGATGACGTCTTTTGCCGATCTTTTACAGCAAGTGCCTGCACGGGGAGCTGTAAGTACTAGTTAATCCACCTAATATCTCAGTCCATACAGTGGCGCGATGGCTCGGCGCACTGTACGAGCTGATGTTCGAGACTCTCTTTTGCATCCCTGGTTCGAACCCCGGGTGATGACGTCTTTTGCCGATCTTTTACAGCAAGTGCCTGCACGGGGAGCTGTAAGTATTAGTTAATCCACCTAATATCTCAGTCCATACAGTGGCGGGATGGCCCGGCGCACTGTACGAGCTGATGATCGAGACTCTCTTTTGCATCCCTGGTTCGAACCCCGGGTGATGACGTCTTTTGCCGATCTTTTACAGCAAGTGCCTGCACGGGGAGCTGTAAGTATTAGTTAATCCACCTAATATCTCAGTCCATACAGTGGCGGGATGGCTCGGCGCACTGTACGAGCTGATGATCGAGACTCTCTTTTGCATCCCTGGTTCGAACCCCGGGTGATGACGTCTTTTGCCGATCTTTTACAGCAAGTGCCTGCACGGGGAGCTGTAAGTATTAGTTAATCCACCTAATATCTCAGTCCATACAGTGGCGGGATGGCTCGGCGCACTGTACGAGCTGATGATCGAGACTCTCTTTTGCATCCCTGGTTCGAACCCCGGGTGATGACGTCTTTTGCCGATCTTTTACAGCAAGTGCCTGCACGGGGAGCTGTAAGTATTAGTTAATCCACCTAATATCTCAGTCCATACAGTGGCGGGATGGCTCGGCGCACTGTACGAGCTGATGATCGAGACTCTCTTTTGCATCCCTGGTTCGAACCCCGGGTGATGACGTCTTTTGCCGATCTTTTACAGCAAGTGCCTGCACGGGGAGCTGTAAGTATTAGTTAATCCACCTAATATCTCAGTCCATACAGTGGCGGGATGGCTCGGCGCACTGTACGAGCTGATGATCGAGACTCTCTTTTGCATCCCTGGTTCGAACCCCGGGTGATGACGTCTTTTGCCGATCTTTTACAGCAAGTGCCTGCACGGGGAGCTGTAAGTATTAGTTAATCCACCTAATATCTCAGTCCATACAGTGGCGGGATGGCTCGGCGCACTGTACGAGCTGATGATCGAGACTCTCTTTTGCATCCCTGGTTCGAACCCCGGGTGATGACGTCTTTTGCCGATCTTTTACAGCAAGTGCCTGCACGGGGAGCTGTAAGTATTAGTTAATCCACCTAATATCTCAGTCCATACAGTGGCGGGATGGCTCGGCGCACTGTACGAGCTGATGATCGAGACTCTCTTTTGCATCCCTGGTTCGAACCCCGGGTGATGACGTCTTTTGCCGATCTTTTACAGCAAGTGCCTGCACGGGGAGCTGTAAGTATTAGTTAATCCACCTAATATCTCAGTCCATACAGTGGCGGGATGGCTCGGCGCACTGTACGAGCTGATGATCGAGACTCTCTTTTGCATCCCTGGTTCGAACCCCGGGTGATGACGTCTTTTGCCGATCTTTTACAGCAAGTGCCTGCACGGGGAGCTGTAAGTATTAGTTAATCCACCTAATATCTCAGTCCATACAGTGGCGGGATGGCTCGGCGCACTGTACGAGCTGATGATCGAGACTCTCTTTTGCATCCCTGGTTCGAACCCCGGGTGATGACGTCTTTTGCCGATCTTTTACAGCAAGTGCCTGCACGGGGAGCTGTAAGTATTAGTTAATCCACCTAATATCTCAGTCCATACAGTGGCGGGATGGCTCGGCGCACTGTACGAGCTGATGATCGAGACTCTCTTTTGCATCCCTGGTTCGAACCCCGGGTGATGACGTCTTTTGCCGATCTTTTACAGCAAGTGCCTGCACGGGGAGCTGTAAGTATTAGTTAATCCACCTAATATCTCAGTCCATACAGTGGCGGGATGGCTCGGCGCACTGTACGAGCTGATGATCGAGACTCTCTTTTGCATCCCTGGTTCGAACCCCGGGTGATGACGTCTTTTGCCGATCTTTTACAGCAAGTGCCTGCACGGGGAGCTGTAAGTATTAGTTAATCCACCTAATATCTCAGTCCATACAGTGGCGGGATGGCTCGGCGCACTGTACGAGCTGATGATCGAGACTCTCTTTTGCATCCCTGGTTCGAACCCCGGGTGATGACGTCTTTTGCCGATCTTTTACAGCAAGTGCCTGCACGGGGAGCTGTAAGTATTAGTTAATCCACCTAATATCTCAGTCCATACAGTGGCGGGATGGCTCGGCGCACTGTACGAGCTGATGATCGAGACTCTCTTTTGCATCCCTGGTTCGAACCCCGGGTGATGACGTCTTTTGCCGATCTTTTACAGCAAGTGCCTGCACGGGGAGCTGTAAGTATTAGTTAATCCACCTAATATCTCAGTCCATACAGTGGCGGGATGGCCCGGCGCACTGTACGAGCTGATGATCGAGACTCTCTTTTGCATCCCTTGTTCGAACCCCGGGTGATGACGTCTTTTGCCGATCTTTTACAGCAAGTGCCTGCACGGGGAGCTGTAAGTATTAGTTAATCCACCTAATATCTCAGTCCATACAGTGGCGGGATGGCTCGGCGCACTGTACGAGCTGATGATCGAGACTCTCTTTTGCATCCCTGGTTCGAACCCCGGGTGATGACGTCTTTTGCCGATCTTTTACAGCAAGTGCCTGCACGGGGAGCTGTAAGTATTAGTTAATCCACCTAATATCTCAGTCCATACAGTGGCGGGATGGCTCGGCGCACTGTACGAGCTGATGATCGAGACTCTCTTTTGCATCCCTGGTTCGAACCCCGGGTGATGACGTCTTTTGCCGATCTTTTACAGCAAGTGCCTGCACGGGGAGCTGTAAGTATTAGTTAATCCACCTAATATCTCAGTCCATACAGTGGCGGGATGGCCCGGCGCACTGTACGAGCTGATGATCGAGACTCTCTTTTGCATCCCTGGTTCGAACCCCGGGTGATGACGTCTTTTGCCGATCTTTTACAGCAAGTGCCTGCACGGGGAGCTGTAAGTATTAGTTAATCCACCTAATATCTCAGTCCATACAGTGGCGGGATGGCTCGGCGCACTGTACGAGCTGATGATCGAGACTCTCTTTTGCATCCCTGGTTCGAACCCCGGGTGATGACGTCTTTTGCCGATCTTTTACAGCAAGTGCCTGCACGGGGAGCTGTAAGTATTAGTTAATCCACCTAATATCTCAGTCCATACAGTGGCGGGATGGCTCGGCGCACTGTACGAGCTGATGATCGAGACTCTCTTTTGCATCCCTGGTTCGAACCCCGGGTGATGACGTCTTTTGCCGATCTTTTACAGCAAGTGCCTGCACGGGGAGCTGTAAGTATTAGTTAATCCACCTAATATCTCAGTCCATACAGTGGCGGGATGGCTCGGCGCACTGTACGAGCTGATGATCGAGACTCTCTTTTGCATCCCTGGTTCGAACCCCGGGTGATGACGTCTTTTGCCGATCTTTTACAGCAAGTGCCTGCACGGGGAGCTGTAAGTATTAGTTAATCCACCTAATATCTCAGTCCATACAGTGGCGGGATGGCTCGGCGCACTGTACGAGCTGATGATCGAGACTCTCTTTTGCATCCCTGGTTCGAACCCCGGGTGATGACGTCTTTTGCCGATCTTTTACAGCAAGTGCCTGCACGGGGAGCTGTAAGTATTAGTTAATCCACCTAATATCTCAGTCCATACAGTGGCGGGATGGCTCGGCGCACTGTACGAGCTGATGATCGAGACTCTCTTTTGCATCCCTGGTTCGAACCCCGGGTGATGACGTCTTTTGCCGATCTTTTACAGCAAGTGCCTGCACGGGGAGCTGTAAGTATTAGTTAATCCACCTAATATCTCAGTCCATACAGTGGCGGGATGGCCCGGCGCACTGTACGAGCTGATGATCGAGACTCTCTTTTGCATCCCTGGTTCGAACCCCGGGTGATGACGTCTTTTGCCGATCTTTTACAGCAAGTGCCTGCACGGGGAGCTGTAAGTATTAGTTAATCCACCTAATATCTCAGTCCATACAGTGGCGGGATGGCTCGGCGCACTGTACGAGCTGATGATCGAGACTCTCTTTTGCATCCCTGGTTCGAACCCCGGGTGATGACGTCTTTTGCCGATCTTTTACAGCAAGTGCCTGCACGGGGAGCTGTAAGTATTAGTTAATCCACCTAATATCTCAGTCCATACAGTGGCGGGATGGCTCGGCGCACTGTACGAGCTGATGATCGAGACTCTCTTTTGCATCCCTGGTTCGAACCCCGGGTGATGACGTCTTTTGCCGATCTTTTACAGCAAGTGCCTGCACGGGGAGCTGTAAGTATTAGTTAATCCACCTAATATCTCAGTCCATACAGTGGCGGGATGGCTCGGCGCACTGTACGAGCTGATGATCGAGACTCTCTTTTGCATCCCTGGTTCGAACCCCGGGTGATGACGTCTTTTGCCGATCTTTTACAGCAAGTGCCTGCACGGGGAGCTGTAAGTATTAGTTAATCCACCTAATATCTCAGTCCATACAGTGGCGGGATGGCTCGGCGCACTGTACGAGCTGATGATCGAGACTCTCTTTTGCATCCCTGGTTCGAACCCCGGGTGATGACGTCTTTTGCCGATCTTTTACAGCAAGTGCCTGCACGGGGAGCTGTAAGTATTAGTTAATCCACCTAATATCTCAGTCCATACAGTGGCGGGATGGCTCGGCGCACTGTACGAGCTGATGATCGAGACTCTCTTTTGCATCCCTGGTTCGAACCCCGGGTGATGACGTCTTTTGCCGATCTTTTACAGCAAGTGCCTGCACGGGGAGCTGTAAGTATTAGTTAATCCACCTAATATCTCAGTCCATACAGTGGCGGGATGGCTCGGCGCACTGTACGAGCTGATGATCGAGACTCTCTTTTGCATCCCTGGTTCGAACCCCGGGTGATGACGTCTTTTGCCGATCTTTTACAGCAAGTGCCTGCACGGGGAGCTGTAAGTATTAGTTAATCCACCTAATATCTCAGTCCATACAGTGGCGGGATGGCTCGGCGCACTGTACGAGCTGATGATCGAGACTCTCTTTTGCATCCCTGGTTCGAACCCCGGGTGATGACGTCTTTTGCCGATCTTTTACAGCAAGTGCCTGCACGGGGAGCTGTAAGTATTAGTTAATCCACCTAATATCTCAGTCCATACAGTGGCGCGATGGCTCGGCGCACTGTACGAGCTGATGATCGAGACTCTCTTTTGCATCCCTGGTTCGAACCCCGGGTGATGACGTCTTTTGCCGATCTTTTACAGCAAGTGCCTGCACGGGGAGCTGTAAGTATTAGTTAATCCACCTAATATCTCAGTCCATACAGTGGCGGGATGGCTCGGCGCACTGTACGAGCTGATGATCGAGACTCTCTTTTGCATCCCTGGTTCTAACCCCGGGTGATGACGTCTTTTGCCGATCTTTTACAGCAAGTGCCTGCACGGGGAGCTGTAAGTATTAGTTAATCCACCTAATATCTCAGTCCATACAGTGGCGGGATGGCTCGGCGCACTGTACGAGCTGATGATCGAGACTCTCTTTTGCATCCCTGGTTCGAACCCCGGGTGATGACGTCTTTTGCCGATCTTTTACAGCAAGTGCCTGCACGGGGAGCTGTAAGTATTAGTTAATCCACCTAATATCTCAGTCCATACAGTGGCGGGATGGCTCGGCGCACTGTACGAGCTGATGATCGAGACTCTCTTTTGCATCCCTGGTTCGAACCCCGGGTGATGACGTCTTTTGCCGATCTTTTACAGCAAGTGCCTGCACGGGGAGCTGTAAGTATTAGTTAATCCACCTAATATCTCAGTCCATACAGTGGCGGGATGGCTCGGCGCACTGTACGAGCTGATGATCGAGACTCTCTTTTGCATCCCTGGTTCGAACCCCGGGTGATGACGTCTTTTGCCGATCTTTTACAGCAAGTGCCTGCACGGGGAGCTGTAAGTACTAGTTAATCCACCTAATATCTCAGTCCATACAGTGGCGGGATGGCTCGGCGCACTGTACGAGCTGATGATCGAGACTCTCTTTTGCATCCCTGGTTCGAACCCCGGGTGATGACGTCTTTTGCCGATCTTTTACAGCAAGTGCCTGCACGGGGAGCTGTAAGTACTAGTTAATCCACCTAATATCTCAGTCCATACAGTGGCGCGATGGCTCGGCGCACTGTACGAGCTGATGATCGAGACTCTCTTTTGCATCCCTGGTTCGAACCCCGGGTGATGACGTCTTTTGCCGATCTTTTACAGCAAGTGCCTGCACGGGGAGCTGTAAGTATTAGTTAATCCACCTAATATCTCAGTCCATACAGTGGCGGGATGGCTCGGCGCACTGTACGAGCTGATGATCGAGACTCTCTTTTGCATCCCTGGTTCGAACCCCGGGTGATGACGTCTTTTGCCGATCTTTTACAGCAAGTGCCTGCACGGGGAGCTGTAAGTATTAGTTAATCCACCTAATATCTCAGTCCATACAGTGGCGGGATGGCTCGGCGCACTGTACGAGCTGATGATCGAGACTCTCTTTTGCATCCCTGGTTCGAACCCCGGGTGATGACGTCTTTTGCCGATCTTTTACAGCAAGTGCCTGCACGGGGAGCTGTAAGTATTAGTTAATCCACCTAATATCTCAGTCCATACAGTGGCGGGATGGCTCGGCGCACTGTACGAGCTGATGATCGAGACTCTCTTTTGCATCCCTGGTTCGAACCCCGGGTGATGACGTCTTTTGCCGATCTTTTACAGCAAGTGCCTGCACGGGGAGCTGTAAGTACTAGTTAATCCACCTAATATCTCAGTCCATACAGTGGCGCGATGGCTCGGCGCACTGTACGAGCTGATGATCGAGACTCTCTTTTGCATCCCTGGTTCGAACCCCGGGTGATGACGTCTTTTGCCGATCTTTTACAGCAAGTGCCTGCACGGGGAGCTGTAAGTATTAGTTAATCCACCTAATATCTCAGTCCATACAGTGGCGGGATGGCCCGGCGCACTGTACGAGCTGATGATCGAGACTCTCTTTTGCATCCCTGGTTCGAACCCCGGGTGATGACGTCTTTTGCCGATCTTTTACAGCAAGTGCCTGCACGGGGAGCTGTAAGTATTAGTTAATCCACCTAATATCTCAGTCCATACAGTGGCGGGATGGCTCGGCGCACTGTACGAGCTGATCATCGAGACTCTCTTTTGCATCCCTGGTTCGAACCCCGGGTGATGACGTCTTTTGCCGATCTTTTACAGCAAGTGCCTGCACGGGGAGCTGTAAGTACTAGTTAAAACACCTAATATCTCAGTCCATACAGTGGCGGGATGGCTCGGCGCACTGTACGAGCTGATCATCGAGACTCTCTTTTGCATCCCTGGTTCGAACCCCGGGTGATGACGTCTTTTGCCGATCTTTTACAGCAAGTGCCTGCACGGGGAGCTGTAATATTAGTTAATCCACCTAATATCTCAGTCCATACAGTGGCGGGATGGCCCGGCGCACTGTACGAGCTGATGATCGAGACTCTCTTTTGCATCCCTGGTTCGAACCCCGGGTGATGACGTCTTTTGTCGATCTTTTACAGCAAGTGCCTGCACGGGGAGCTGTAAGTATTAGTTAATCCACCTAATATCTCAGTCCATACAGTGGCGGGATGGCTCGGCGCACTGTACGAGCTGATGATCGAGACTCTCTTTTGCATCCCTGGTTCGAACCCCGGGTGATGACGTCTTTTGCCGATCTTTTACAGCAAGTGCCTGCACGGGGAGCTGTAAGTATTAGTTAATCCACCTAATATCTCAGTCCATACAGTGGCGGGATGGCTCGGCGCACTGTACGAGCTGATGATCGAGACTCTCTTTTGCATCCCTGGTTCGAACCCCGGGTGATGACGTCTTTTGCCGATCTTTTACAGCAAGTGCCTGCACGGGGAGCTGTAAGTATTAGTTAATCCACCTAATATCTCAGTCCATACAGTGGCGGGATGGCTCGGCGCACTGTACGAGCTGATGATCGAGACTCTCTTTTGCATCCCTGGTTCGAACCCCGGGTGATGACGTCTTTTGCCGATCTTTTACAGCAAGTGCCTGCACGGGGAGCTGTAAGTATTAGTTAATCCACCTAATATCTCAGTCCATACAGTGGCGGGATGGCTCGGCGCACTGTACGAGCTGATGATCGAGACTCTCTTTTGCATCCCTGGTTCGAACCCCGGGTGATGACGTCTTTTGCCGATCTTTTACAGCAAGTGCCTGCACGGGGAGCTGTAAGTACTAGTTAATCCACCTAATATCTCAGTCCATACAGTGGCGCGATGGCTCGGCGCACTGTACGAGCTGATGATCGAGACTCTCTTTTGCATCCCTGGTTCGAACCCCGGGTGATGACGTCTTTTGCCGATCTTTTACAGCAAGTGCCTGCACGGGGAGCTGTAAGTATTAGTTAATCCACCTAATATCTCAGTCCATACAGTGGCGGGATGGCTCGGCGCACTGTACGAGCTGATGATCGAGACTCTCTTTTGCATCCCTGGTTCTAACCCCGGGTGATGACGTCTTTTGTCGATCTTTTACAGCAAGTGCCTGCACGGGGAGCTGTAAGTATTAGTTAATCCACCTAATATCTCAGTCCATACAGTGGCGGGATGGCTCGGCGCACTGTACGAGCTGATGATCGAGACTCTCTTTTGCATCCCTGGTTCGAACCCCGGGTGATGACGTCTTTTGCCGATCTTTTACAGCAAGTGCCTGCACGGGGAGCTGTAAGTATTAGTTAATCCACCTAATATCTCAGTCCATACAGTGGCGGGATGGCTCGGCGCACTGTACGAGCTGATGATCGAGACTCTCTTTTGCATCCCTGGTTCGAACCCCGGGTGATGACGTCTTTTGCCGATCTTTTACAGCAAGTGCCTGCACGGGGAGCTGTAAGTATTAGTTAATCCACCTAATATCTCAGTCCATACAGTGGCGGGATGGCTCGGCGCACTGTACGAGCTGATGATCGAGACTCTCTTTTGCATCCCTGGTTCGAACCCCGGGTGATGACGTCTTTTGCCGATCTTTTACAGCAAGTGCCTGCACGGGGAGCTGTAAGTACTAGTTAATCCACCTAATATCTCAGTCCATACAGTGGCGGGATGGCTCGGCGCACTGTACGAGCTGATGATCGAGACTCTCTTTTGCATCCCTGGTTCGAACCCCGGGTGATGACGTCTTTTGCCGATCTTTTACAGCAAGTGCCTGCACGGGGAGCTGTAAGTACTAGTTAATCCACCTAATATCTCAGTCCATACAGTGGCGCGATGGCTCGGCGCACTGTACGAGCTGATGATCGAGACTCTCTTTTGCATCCCTGGTTCGAACCCCGGGTGATGACGTCTTTTGCCGATCTTTTACAGCAAGTGCCTGCACGGGGAGCTGTAAGTATTAGTTAATCCACCTAATATCTCAGTCCATACAGTGGCGGGATGGCTCGGCGCACTGTACGAGCTGATGATCGAGACTCTCTTTTGCATCCCTGGTTCGAACCCCGGGTGATGACGTCTTTTGCCGATCTTTTACAGCAAGTGCCTGCACGGGGAGCTGTAAGTATTAGTTAATCCACCTAATATCTCAGTCCATACAGTGGCGGGATGGCTCGGCGCACTGTACGAGCTGATGATCGAGACTCTCTTTTGCATCCCTGGTTCGAACCCCGGGTGATGACGTCTTTTGCCGATCTTTTACAGCAAGTGCCTGCACGGGGAGCTGTAAGTATTAGTTAATCCACCTAATATCTCAGTCCATACAGTGGCGGGATGGCTCGGCGCACTGTACGAGCTGATGATCGAGACTCTCTTTTGCATCCCTGGTTCGAACCCCGGGTGATGACGTCTTTTGCCGATCTTTTACAGCAAGTGCCTGCACGGGGAGCTGTAAGTACTAGTTAATCCACCTAATATCTCAGTCCATACAGTGGCGCGATGGCTCGGCGCACTGTACGAGCTGATGATCGAGACTCTCTTTTGCATCCCTGGTTCGAACCCCGGGTGATGACGTCTTTTGCCGATCTTTTACAGCAAGTGCCTGCACGGGGAGCTGTAAGTATTAGTTAATCCACCTAATATCTCAGTCCATACAGTGGCGGGATGGCCCGGCGCACTGTACGAGCTGATGATCGAGACTCTCTTTTGCATCCCTGGTTCGAACCCCGGGTGATGACGTCTTTTGCCGATCTTTTACAGCAAGTGCCTGCACGGGGAGCTGTAAGTATTAGTTAATCCACCTAATATCTCAGTCCATACAGTGGCGGGATGGCTCGGCGCACTGTACGAGCTGATCATCGAGACTCTCTTTTGCATCCCTGGTTCGAACCCCGGGTGATGACGTCTTTTGCCGATCTTTTACAGCAAGTGCCTGCACGGGGAGCTGTAAGTACTAGTTAAAACACCTAATATCTCAGTCCATACAGTGGCGGGATGGCTCGGCGCACTGTACGAGCTGATGATCGAGACTCTCTTTTGCATCCCTGGTTCGAACCCCGGGTGATGACGTCTTTTGCCGATCTTTTACAGCAAGTGCCTGCACGGGGAGCTGTAAGTATTAGTTAATCCACCTAATATCTCAGTCCATACAGTGGCGGGATGGCCCGGCGCACTGTACGAGCTGATGATCGAGACTCTCTTTTGCATCCCTGGTTCGAACCCCGGGTGATGACGTCTTTTGCCGATCTTTTACAGCAAGTGCCTGCACGGGGAGCTGTAAGTATTAGTTAATCCACCTAATATCTCAGTCCATACAGTGGCGGGATGGCTCGGCGCACTGTACGAGCTGATGATCGAGACTCTCTTTTGCATCCCTGGTTCGAACCCCGGGTGATGACGTCTTTTGCCGATCTTTTACAGCAAGTGCCTGCACGGGGAGCTGTAAGTATTAGTTAATCCACCTAATATCTCAGTCCATACAGTGGCGGGATGGCTCGGCGCACTGTACGAGCTGATGATCGAGACTCTCTTTTGCATCCCTGGTTCGAACCCCGGGTGATGACGTCTTTTGCCGATCTTTTACAGCAAGTGCCTGCACGGGGAGCTGTAAGTACTAGTTAATCCACCTAATATCTCAGTCCATACAGTGGCGGGATGGCTCGGCGCACTGTACGAGCTGATGATCGAGACTCTCTTTTGCATCCCTGGTTCGAACCCCGGGTGATGACGTCTTTTGCCGATCTTTTACAGCAAGTGCCTGCACGGGGAGCTGTAAGTATTAGTTAATCCACCTAATATCTCAGTCCATACAGTGGCGGGATGGCTCGGCGCACTGTACGAGCTGATGATCGAGACTCTCTTTTGCATCCCTGGTTCGAACCCCGGGTGATGACGTCTTTTGCCGATCTTTTACAGCAAGTGCCTGCACGGGGAGCTGTAAGTATTAGTTAATCCACCTAATATCTCAGTCCATACAGTGGCGGGATGGCTCGGCGCACTGTACGAGCTGATGATCGAGACTCTCTTTTGCATCCCTGGTTCGAACCCCGGGTGATGACGTCTTTTGCCGATCTTTTACAGCAAGTGCCTGCACGGGGAGCTGTAAGTATTAGTTAATCCACCTAATATCTCAGTCCATACAGTGGCGGGATGGCTCGGCGCACTGTACGAGCTGATGATCGAGACTCTCTTTTGCATCCCTGGTTCGAACCCCGGGTGATGACGTCTTTTGCCGATCTTTTACAGCAAGTGCCTGCACGGGGAGCTGTAAGTATTAGTTAATCCACCTAATATCTCAGTCCATACAGTGGCGGGATGGCTCGGCGCACTGTACGAGCTGATGATCGAGACTCTCTTTTGCATCCCTGGTTCGAACCCCGGGTGATGACGTCTTTTGCCGATCTTTTACAGCAAGTGCCTGCACGGGGAGCTGTAAGTACTAGTTAATCCACCTAATATCTCAGTCCATACAGTGGCGGGATGGCTCGGCGCACTGTACGAGCTGATCATCGAGACTCTCTTTTGCATCCCTGGTTCGAACCCCGGGTGATGACGTCTTTTGCCGATCTTTTACAGCAAGTGCCTGCACGGGGAGCTGTAAGTACT